>NC_058131.1:634229261-634237664 GCF_016433145.1 Gracilinanus agilis
TCTCTCTCTCTCTCTCTCTCTCTCTCTCTCTCTGTGTGTGTGTGTGTGTGTGTGTGTGTGTGTGTGTGTCTCTCTGTCTCTGTGTCTCTCTATCTGTCTCATATTTCTTTCCTAACTTGGCTCATGTGGTTCCTTCTGACATTCTAAAGTTCTACCTGGATGAAAAAATATTCAGATTTTTGTTTAAGGAAACAAATTATTCAACACTGACTTTAGTTGTTTTGACATTGTCAAGAAAAACTCATTCGGGGTTTAGTTGATTTTTCTAAAGATCAACCTATAGTTTTCTTAATAATAATTTCCTGATTACAAATTCTTTACATATAATTTCAAAACATGGTTTAATCTCTCCTAAACTAAAGTTTGAAAATATTACAAAAAGAAATTTGAAAAATGCATCCTGAAGAATGTGTTTCCTATGGTCATTGTTGCCCTGACCTTAAAATATTTGCATCAGGACCAGATTTAGAGCTGGAAGACCTGCTTCAACTCTAAAATCTGTGAGGACAGAGATTATATTTTATGTAAACTTTGTGCCTGGGCAGTGTTGCCTAGCATGATCCTGTCCTGAATACAGTTAGTACTTAATAAATGTTGAATGAATGAGCCAGTAATGTAAAGACTCATTTCCAGGGGAGGAACTGTTCTTTCTTATGTGACTGGCACTCCTGGTTCTCATGAGGTTTTTTTATTAAGTGTGATGGCAGCAAGTGGTTGTTTTGAGGCTGTCCTCCTCCTCTTCCTTGTACCCCTCACTGAAGCTGTCAGAATGAAGCTTCACCTACAGCAGAGCCTTAGACGTTCATCTCTACTTTTCCTCCAGTGTCTCTCTGGGAGGGCCTGACTCTAAGGTCTCTAGAACAGCCATATGCTACAGAAATAATTAAATGCATCATTCCAGGCTTTATTCTTCCTGCCAATTAGTCGTAAGCACCATCACCTGAGTTTTGTTTCCGCCAGACTCTTCATTGAAATGAAGGTCATGGATGTCAGCCATTTTTGGCTCATAGTAAATCTTGCTTTCCCTTCAAACCTCCCCTTTTTGTGCACACTTGACTCTTTTACAATACCAGACCTAGCAAAGTCGGATTCAAAGAAGAGATCCTGAAGCCCCTGGCAAAGCTATGCTAATGATTGATAGAGAAACCTTTAATAATATTTAATGTTTTCACTTCAATTTTAAACTGATTCATGACTCTACTTCAAATATAAACTGATTTATAACTAGAGGAAAAAATACTTGGCCGCTATAGAATCTGTTCATTAAAAGTTCATCTGAAGTGACTAGTGTTCTAACTATAACTTATAGATCATTTTAATTCTACAGAATGAAAAAACAATTAGAATAAAATGGGTGTCGTGACCTTCTTGTCTGTGCAATAGATAATTCGGGTTAGACCTTAGTCTTTATATTTATTAAAGAGCAAAAATAATCATTTCACTTTGGCTACATGGGGCTCCACCTCATTTCTTGCCTCTCCATGGGTCATTTTTGACACCTGAACTAAACAGTCTTCTCTTAGTTCTAAGAATCTGGACAGAATTCTTGCCTGAGTCTTCTAATTTCAAGTCTACTATATAATCTGCTATATCAGTCTTTAGTCTCATCTGATGTGGGATGTCTGGGCTAATTGCTCAGGCATGAGGTTTTGAATGTGTAATTCTACACAACATTTTGGAACCCTTATCATAAGTACCCAGGAAATGCTTTGGTATTCACGCTGTTATTTTGTTTTTCATTTAAATATGACACAATAGGGACAGCAAATCATAACATAACAACCCATTTGTTAAAAATCACAATTTGAATTTTGTAAAGTATTATGTTTAGACTAAAAATTATCTTGATATTGTCATGTGTCTATTCTTCAACCCTTCTTGCCTTTCCCTATGAAAATAAGGGAGGAAGTTAAGAGTAATAGGCAAATTTATATCGCCATTCCTGCAAAGGGCATGTTAGTCAATTTCCCAAAGGATCCTCGCACCATCTTTGTGTTTTCCAATTCCACCAACATTCCTCCTCCTCCATCACTCTCCTACATATGCTATCTTTTCTCATTAGTGTCATGTGTGAAATCTAAAATTATCGAGGAAACAAAGGTTCAAGATTCTGAGCATTAAATCTATTAAGCAATGCAAGCTAATTGTATAACACACTGGGTCTGTGACTCCTCAGCTTGGCACTTGACCCTAAATGCAGGGGGAGACAGATTTTTATGCATTAAAAGATAACAATACGCAGCATATAAACCAGAATACAAAATTAGGTAATCTGATTTTGAATTAGAGGAAAGATGAGAGGATTTCTGAATCTAGAAGGGTCCGCCAAACAAGTACAATTCCTTGAAATTAGAAAAAAAGATGTCTCACTCCCCAAGTGTCTGTATTCAATTGAAGGACAACAGAAACAGTGCCTGATTGAATAATATGGGTCCATGACATATAAGATTGATTATTATAATTGTGAGAAAACTTGCATCAATCTTCAGATCTGGTGGTTTCTGGTCAACATAACCTAGGTGCTTGAGATGCTCCAGCTTCCCAGCCTTTCGGGGCTAGGTTCAAACAATGCAATATCACAATTTCCATAATTGAATAAAGTTTTCTCACAAGAAAGAAATTAGGCCCATAATTGAATAGAAAGGGAATTAAGCAAGATCTAGAATTAAGTCACTAGATGAAGTCAGTGAGATTCATTCAATTCCCACTTTAGCATCTAAGCTCCCCAAGGGCAAAGATTATCTTTTTTGTATCTGTATTTCCCTAAGAACTTAATAAAGGATGTTTTATTCATTCATTCATAGTTTAGGGCATCATCTCTCTTGGTTTATTGTAATAAATTCCTAATTTAATTTATTTGCTTCATTCCTTTCTTCTCCACACAGCAACCATAGCTTTAAAATACAAGTTTGGCCATGTCATTCCAATGCTCAAGAAGCTTAGGTGACTTCTTATTGCTCTAGGATCAAACAAAAACTTCTGATTGTCACTGAAAGCTCCTTATAATATGATTTCAGTTTTCCTTTCCAGAATATTCTCCACACATGATGCTCCATCTCCCATAACCATACCTTTGCCCATGTTGTGTATCACAACTGTAATGTTCTTTCTCCTCAGCTAGGCGTCCCTAGTTTCCTCCTAGGAATCAGGTCAAGTGCCATATCCTACAGGAATTACTTTCTACTTCCTTAAGTTGTAAGTCACCCAATTTCTTTGTATTCATTTTGTACAGCTTCACTTTGTGGTGTGCATATTATTTCCCCTTAGTATGATTAATTTGAGGTTAGAAATTGTTTCTTTTTTGTCTTAGTGACCATATTGCTTAGCATAATGCCTTTTATAGTAAGCATTTTTAAAAGGTCCTTTGAATTTGAATTTTCATACCATTGTTCAAGTCCTACCAGTTCTTAGCTCTGAATCCCAAACTGATAAATATTATGTCACTCTGTTTACTGAGTACTTTGTCTAATCTCCACTGGCCCCACATTAAAGTAGAAAAATACATTTATACTTCCTGATTAATCATCCTATTTCTTTTCAGTTGCTGTTCAAGCCCTTCTCTCTTTTATTAAGACTCTCAATATCCTCAGATCACTTTCTCTTGGCCTAACACTTTACTGAGAAAATTGAGTCTATTGATCATCTTCACCAATGTCTACCATTCCATCAGAATCCACAATTGTCTCCCATTTTTCCTTTGCTACAGTTTCTGACAATGAGATAAATCACTTTTTTCTTAGCCAAAGCTAACCACTCTACTTTTGTCCTTGCTCCCATCTTCTCTCATCTTCTCCAGGATCTCATTCTATCAATTACAACCTCACTCTCTGTCTTCTTCAATCTCTTCCTATTTTTAGAGTCATATTCTGTGTTTGCAAACAAGCTCAGATTCACCCTTTAAACAATCATTCCATTAATCCTGCCATCCCCTCATACTATCATTCTATACCTCTCCTCACTTTCATGACCAAACTTATAAGAAATTATAGTCTACACTTGCTGGCTCCATTTACTGACCACATTTCATTTCACAACTCCCTGTAATCTGACTTTTGGTCACTTTACTGAAATAACTTTTTCCAAGATTACCAATGATATCCCAACTGCAAATTTTAAGACTGACTATTGCCTCATACTGGATACTTCCTCCTCTATTGGCATCCATGATAGTTTTCTCCCCAATTTTCTTTCTACATGGCACATCACTACTCAATCATCTTGCTACAACATCAATTGCCTACCTGTTTAATGTGAGTATGATCCAAGATTCTATCCTCTCTCCTTTCTTACTTCAATTAAATTTTTTCCTGAACTTCATTTCTGCACAACCTACTGCCTACCAGACATCTCTGCTTCAATGTCCTATTAGTACTTCAATTATTTCCAAAATAGAAATAATTTTCTCAACTCTCTAAAATACTCTCCCTGAATTGCCCTTATTAAGGGCACTCCCTCTTCCAGAAATGGAATGAGTTGTGTTGAGAGGTTAGAGTTTTCTATCACCATGGCTCTTCAAATGAATGAGAAACTTTTGGTCATATATGTCACTATGGGGGTTTATATTTTGGGTAAATGTTAGGCTAGCTAAGCCCAGAAGTCTATGATTCTTTGGATAAATAGATATTTAAAGAGATAGTAGTTTCCCCATCTTGAAGATTTTCAAACAAACTAGAGGAAAACTTGATGGCTATAGTATAGCATGAGTTAGACAAGATAGGCCCTGAGATGCCCTCTAACTCTCAAATTCTGCGATTCTGTGAAATCTTTGAAGACGCAGTTCCTGAATTTGTGACACCAAATGGGGGCAGAAATGTTGTGGGTTGGAGCTCCCTTGATGTCCTACAAAACCTACAACATATGAAACAGTCTATTAGTGATTTCCTCTTTCTCAGCCTGTTTCCTCTATAAAATCAGAGGTTTTATTTATAACATCTCTAAAGTCCCTCTACCTTTTTATGATGTTATTTTGGCTACATGTAAACCTAACTGACTGATAATACATTTCCCCGTCTCTCTGCTCTAATCTAGATTTGTAGTCTTCCTTGGCTTTTGTCTTCTATATTCTATATTCCCCTTCCTTCTCTAGTTCTCTCCTTTTGTCTCCATCTTCCCTCAGAAGTTTTCAACCTTTTCAAAAGAGGGTAGAAGTTGAATTTGAATCCCACCCTCTACTCTCCCCTCCATGTGATTCTATTCTTATGGTCATCAAGAAAAAAAAAAGCATGGCGACTTATGCTAATCCATATGAGCAGCCCAAAGGAACTTGTCAGTATAACAATGTTGGTTGACATAGCCATCTCCCTAATGTCCTTCTCACTCCCCTCCTTCCTCAAGGGAGCGTTTTGTCTGTTTATGAACTGCAGACAGAAGACGAAAAACAATATTGAAACGTGTGGCTGCTGATGGCAGGGAGAGGATCATCAGTTAATTGTTTCTGCCTTCTGTGGCATGGAAAACATTTTATTTTTGTCAAAAGCAACTGCAGCGCCTGAGTGACAGGGCAATGACAGCCTAAATCTTTTGAACAAAACCTGCCGGGGTAGGCAGCGGCATGTATAAAGAGCGTACCGGTGGGAATGACAGCTTTCTCTTGACAGCTTTTTCTAAGAAAAGGATTCTTTCCATCTTTGTTCATTAGCATGTGTCAGGAACTTCATCAGTGGCTGAGGAGCCATGTTTCTCAAACTGAAAGGAGCCAGAAAGATCTCACAAAGCCTCTTTTGAAGACTCGGTTCTTTTCAAAGGGAGCACAAGCTTGGCCCATTTCAATCAGAGTCTGTAGTTCATCTTGGCTGTGCCAATGTGTGTAACTAGTCTGTGGGTCTTGGCTGGAGATTGGCTCATCAATTTGTTTAAAATGAATCAAGTCAGTCTTGGACAGCAAACAAGCTGGTCTAATCCAACAATCCATTTGATCTGGGCTTTTTCTCTTTCCTTGGGTTGACTCCCTCACTAAAGTCCAACCTAATGCCTCATGATGACAGGCAGTTCTGTATTCTGAGAGGCTCTGCCAGCAATGAACTGGAATAGGTCTTCTCTTATCGGAAAGGCTTTGAGAGGAGGTCCCTTAATACTGTGTGGCTGTATTGGGAATTTGGAAATTGGAAATTGGAAAAAGCTCATTACCAAAAGGCTGATTATAAGGCGACCTGTTTGCAGGAATGCAAAATCATTGGTTCAGACCAAGGAGACCTCGTAACAGACCAGTGAGGTGGATATTGTAGGTATTATTGCCCCCACTTTACAGATGCAAAGACTGAGACTCAAAGTGTTTACACGACTTGCTGAGTACCCCACACCTAGTGAGCTGCCAAACAAAAATATAAACCTAGAACTTCCTGAATCCAATCCTGGTGCTTTTTTTTCCACTAAATCACATTATAGGGAATACAGTAGGCATTTTTTTATTAAATGCCTTGTTGATGGTCTAAATGAAATTTTGGGGCTACTTTGATTTCTTCTTAAAGTCATTACAATCCTCCTTATTATTATTTTTACAAACCAGCTTTTATATACACATACTCGAGTACTTTCCCCTCATAACAGACCTATCAGGGACATAGTACAAATTGTTATCCACATTTTATAGTTGAAGAAAAGGACAACCAGAGAGGTTAAGTAATTTGCTTAAGATTATGTAATTAATAAATTATGGAGTGAAAAATAAAAAGAAGGTATATTCCTCTATGCTAGTCTAGTGCTGTTTTATTTGCCACAGAGTATATAGTACATTGTTTAGGCATTTTTCAGTCAACCACCCATTTGGGATTTTCTTGGCAGAGAGAGACTGGAACGGTTTGCCTTTTCCTTCTCCAGATCCTTTTACAAATGAGGAAACTGAGGCAAACAGGGTTAAGTGACTTTCCCAGAGTAACATGACTAATAAGTGTCTGAGGCCAGATTTGAACTCAGGAAGAAGAAGCTTTACGACTATAGGCTGAGAAATCTAACCAATTTACCACCTCGCTGCCGCAGTAGTATATGGTAGGTGTAAATATTTATTGATGATTTTCTGGCCAGAAGGCTTTCTTGTCAAAATCACAGCGCCTTTCCTTTTATCTACATTAGAAGAGAAAAAAATGCCTTTGTGTTCTCTTTCTTAAGTACTTCTTCCCTCGTGGCACCTTGAAATTTTCTCTAGTGTAAGCCATACGTGTCTTCTTCTTTCACATGACAAACATGAAAATATATATTGTATGATAACATATGTATAGCTTATATTACATCGCCTGCCTTCTTGGGGAGAAGGGAGGAAGCTGGAAGAGAACTTGGATCACAAAATGTCATAAAATGATTATTTAAAATTGTATCAATATTTTAATCTGAAAAAAAATGTTAATGGCCAAAAAAACATTTTTCTGATTCTCTACATTTCCTTCTAAACTTCCTTCTAAATTCCTTTATGGACTTTAAAAAATATTTCTATGACCCTCCTTCTTTTATCTTCTCTGGTTTTGTTTTCCATCACTATTGTTACCTTTCTCTTTCCTCCCAATCTCTCCATTCAAAAGAAAAAAAAAAGCAAAACCTTTATAATAAATAAGCATAGTCAAGCAAAATAAATCCACATAGTGGTCATGTCCAGAAATGTTTATCTCTTTCCACACCTCAAGTCCACCAACCTCTGTCAGGAGACCAGTAATATGTTTCATCATGAATCCTCTGGTTATATAGTTCATGATAGATTGGGTCAGGGTTTTTAAGGTTTTTAACTCTTTCATAGTTTTTCTTTATTATAGAAACGGTTCTGCTTTTGCTTTATTCATACTGAATTAATTCATACTTTCTAGAATTCTCTGAAATCATCTCTTTCATCCATTCTTATGATACAATAAAACTGATTACATTGCTCTACCACAATTTATTTGACCATCCCCTTATTGATGAACAATTCTTTTAGTTTCTAAATCTTTTCATTTTTTTCCCCTTTCAACCCTCACTTTGAGATTAGGAAATTTGTTTTGCTTGATTTTTTTTTGAAGTTTTGCTCAACTGATGAGCAACCCCTTAGTTTCCAGAGTGTTGTTATTGTTTTTTTTGTTTTTGCCTTAAAAAGAGTTAATACAAATATTTTTGTACATATAGGACCTTTTCTTCTTTCCTTGATCTTTTGCCTAATGTGGTATACCTGGATCAAAGGGCATGCATTGTTAAATAACTTTTTTCATTTAATTCCAAATGCTTTCCATAATGGTTATACCCATTTTCAGATCCACCAAGAATGCATCTATATGCATGTTTCCCTGCTTTTGTTAACCTTCCACTCTGATGAGATAACATAATATAACAGCTTTAATTTGCATTTATTGAATTATTAGTGCTTCAGAGCATTTTTAAAAAAAATTTTAAACCCCAATATCTTTATATATATATATATATATATATATATATATATATATATAT
>NC_058131.1:634240390-634260867 GCF_016433145.1 Gracilinanus agilis
GAGTAGGATACAATACAATGAAACTTCAAGAGAGTTGCCTTAGAAACAGACTGACAGAGGAGCATTTCCTTTCCTTTGGCCTCCTCTTTAAAAAGTTTGCCCATCACTGGTATATATTATGTGTTGTATAATTATTGTTATTGTATAATCTATTATATCATCATGAATATATTTTTTTAACCCTAATATCTTTATATATATATATATATATATATATATATATATATATATATGTCACTCAGTCTTTGAAGGCTTCAGGTAAGTTGCAGAGAAGGTACTGAACTGCATTTTAAAAGGGAATTCATCACAGGAATAGTCCAAAATAAAATGTTTCCAAGGAAAAAAATTCTGGATGTTACTTCTGTCTTACAAAATCAAATGACATTACTCAGTCATTCATAAACACCACCATCACAAACAAAAATTAAAATGAAAACAAAGCTTTCACATGAGGTATTTTGAGGGAAAAAAATCTTGTCTATGAGGGAAAAAAAATAAAATATTTAGGTTTTAGTGGTCAAAGTCTGGTTAACAAGCAAAGTTTCCAAATACAATTTATATAAAGAACTTCAGTGTCTGTGTGTAAGAAGGAATCAATCTAAAATGTGACATACAATCCCTAAAGGTTTATGGTTAACAGAGTTAACAGAGCCATAGTTGGTAACAGCTATTCAGTTTTAACTGGAAAATGTCTCCAGTGCTTCAAAGTAGAACCATACCTTGAACTCAGTTGCAGAAAGCCAACAATCTCAATTCCAGCTTTCCTTCTTCAGGTGTTCACATATTTCGACCAACAGCAATTTTCATAGTTCAACTCTGTAGCTGTCAATTTGTTCATTTTCAGTATTTCCACAATGCTATTAGCAGGTACCTAGCAATCACACTAGAAGAAACAGAGAACTCTATTTTTAAAAATATATTTTATTTTTCCAATTACATGTAAGAATAATTTTCCACATATGTTTTTTGAAGTTATAAGATCCAAATTATCTCCCTCCCTCCCATCCCTCCTGGTTCTAGCAGTAAACAATTGGATCTGGATTATACATGTATTATCATGCAAAATACATTTCTATATTTTTCATTGTTGTCAGAGAATACTCATTTAAATCCAAAACTCCATAATAAAAACACAAATAAACTCAAGTAAAGAATAGTATCCTTTAATACGCATAATAACTTCCTTGGGTCTTTATCTGGAAGTGGAGAGCATTCTTTGTCATAAGACCTTCAGAATTGTCCTTGGATCATTGTGGTAGGGAGAATATCTTAAGTCTTTCACAGTTGATCCACAATATTTCACTTACAGATCCACAATCATCTGTATATGATATTCTCCTACTTCTGCTTATTTTACTACTCTGCATCAGTTCTTTTAGGTCTTTCTACCTTTTTTCATCATTTTTTGTAGCACAATAATATTCCATCACTATCAAATACCATAATTTGTTCAGTTATTCCCTAATTAATGGATTTCTCTTCAATTTCCAATTCTTTGCTAACACAAAAAGAGCTCCTATAAATATTTTTGTACAAGTAGGTCCTTTCCCCCAGCTTTTCCCTTTATCTCTCTAAGATACAGACCAATTGTGGTATTACCAGAACAAAAGGCATGCAGAGTTTTTTATAGCCCTTTTGGCATAGTTCAAAATAATTCTCCAGAATGATTGGATCAGTTCACAAACCTGAAACAGAGAACTTTTGAAAGATTTTGTTTATAAACTAGAAATATGTGCTTCTGTTGCTTTCTGATGCAGGTTTTATTAACTTAATTTGTTGTAAGGTAAGGAGGAGTCATATTCAATTCAATCTTGGACAAACTGTCATCCCAATAACTGAATAAAACTAAAAGGCATTTCTTTAAAGGAATTATAATAAAGGGTACTCATGCTATATAAATCTAGTCATTAGAACTATTAAACGAGAAAAAATTTAAAGCAAAATCACTATTAGGAATTCAAAATATACTTATTTTAGGAAAACATTGTTAGTCATTTGGCTCTGCCAAATGCTCAAATAGTCCTTAAAATTTATTCATCATGCTTCTTCATTGAAGGCAAAAGCATACAGAACATTACTAATTTTAGGACAATAGTCAGACCCTCATTGGTGCTGACTTCTTAAAAAGAGGTAAGCAAGAAGTATATCTTCAAAATACAGAAAAGGGTTCATGACATCATAGAATAGAACTCCAAGGGGGCAGCTGGGTAGCCCAGTGGATTGAAAGCCAGGCCTAGAGACAGGCAGTCCTAAATTCAAATCTGGCCTCAGACACTTCCTAGCTGTGTGACCCTGGGCAAGTCACTTAATCCCCATTGCCAAACCCTTACCACTCTTCTAACTTGGAACCAATACACAGTATTGATTCCAAGATGGAAGGTAAGGGTTTAAATTTAAAAAAAAAAGAATAGAACTCAAATGACTTCTGATATAATTCCCTCTTTTTATAAAGGAGAAAAATTTGATTTGGAGAAATGAAATGTTTTGGTCAAGGTCATATAATGATTTATAATAAATCCAGGACTTGAGCCCAAGTTCTTGGACCCTTTAATTCCAAATCCAGGGCTCCCTCCATAGTCTCATTCTTCCTCTTTTTGAGACTTATTGATGTGATTTAGGACTCAAGTATCTATAGGAACTTATTAGTGTCAAGTTTCATACTAAAAATGTGGGTTAAATTTGGTTACACTATAATAATGAGCTACAGATCACCTTCTACTGAAATTGCATAAAGATGATAGAAAGAACCTGAGTAATATTTGTCATTAAACTGAGTTTATATTCTACTAAAACTTTCCAAATTCTATAATATTTCTATGTGAGGAAATATTATCCCTGAGTTCCTATTGTGAAGAGTGAATCAAACTCTCTTTATCAATCAGTAACTTTTAAGTCAATCAATCAAAAACTTAAGTACCCCTAACTTAATACCTTACCAGTCATTAAGTATGAGAGTTCACAAGTCACTTGCTAGAATGAGTGACAACTCCAGAGGCCACTGCCCACCCCCTGGACATTGCTAGGCAAATTGAGAGACTGTGATTGGTTCCCATAAAGTGGGGGAGTGAAAAGAAGTGACATCAAGAAAACTGCTTTAAAAGGCCAGTTCAAGGATTCAGTGATGCTCTCTGCATTGGTGACCCGGAGGACTGGAGGAGGAAACTCTTTCCCTGGATCCTGTGTCAGCTTGAGGTGGTGGGTGGAGTGATTCCTTCCTTGGTTCTTCAATGAGGAGACCCTCTCTGCTTATTGGCACTTCGGTGGAAATCTCCCTTCAGCTTGAGTTCTGGTGATATTCTTGGCAGTCTTAGCCTCATGTGCACTGAAGGTTCTTGGGGGATACTTCAGCGTCTCCTGGTTCTTTGGATTTTGGCTTCCTAATTAGGACTTTGGATTCTGTGTTTTCACATTTGTGAAATTCACATTTGCAGCCTGGAAACATTAGGATTAAATTTAGGATAATTTACCTAGGCAGCACTTTCTGTCTCTTTATCTACATTTTTCCACTTTCAGTCTTTCCACCTCTTTGTAAATAAAGCTGCTAAGAGGCATTTTGACTTAAGCAGTAATATTTTTAAAGCAGTGACCACAATATTACTTTAGAATTCTCATTTTTAGCATAAAACCTATATTTAAATTCTTATATTAACCTTACACAATTTAATGCCATCTGCAAAAGTTAGGAGTTTAATGTATACTCTTAAGATCCTGGGAGAGAACTTAGAGGTCATATAGATTCTATAAATACTGGTCAGTTTACAGAAAGCATTTTTACAGAGATAAAAATAACAGTGCTTGCTGTATTTGTGGTGGCAAAAAAATTAGAAAATGAGGGTATGCCCTTCAATTGGGAAATGTCTGAACAAATTGTGGTATCTGTTGGTGGATGGAATACTATTGTGCTAAAAGAAATAATGAACTGGAAGAATTCCATGTGAAGTGGAATCACCTCCAAGAATTGATGCAGAGTGAAAGGAGCAGAACCAGAAGAACCTTATACACAGAGATGGCTCAATCAAATGTAATGGACTTCTCTACAAGCAGAAATGCAATAATCCAGGACAATTCTGAGGGACTTATGAGAAGGAATGCTATCCACATCAAGAGAAAGAACTGTGGGAGTAGAAACACAGAAGAAAAACAACTGCTTGATCACATGGGTCTATGGGGATATGATTGGGGACGTAGACTCTAAAGGATCACTCTCGCACAATTATTAATAATACGGAAATAGATCTTGATCAATGACGCATGTAAAAACCAGTGGAACTGCTCATTGGCTAAGGAAAGGGGGTGGGAGGAGGAGAGGGAAAGAACATTTATCAAGTAACCATGGAAAAATATTCTAAATCAATTAATTAAATAAAGATTTTGAAATTAAGTATTTGCTGCACACAAGAATTCAAGGATCCCTTGCAATAAGTCTATTCTTTGTCCTTAAGCGTCTAGAGCCCACAGGCTAGGAATTATTAATGTGATCAAACCTTCCTGTTTTATAAATGGAAAAGCTGAAACCAAGAAAAGAAGATCTAGGGTTCAAAATTAGATTTTCTGTTTCAAATTCTACATTTTCCTCAATACACTATTCATAAGATGTTAGGTAAGAAAGGGACTTTAGAAATCTATCAAAAAGCATTTATTAAACACCTACTTTTTGCCAGTTAATAGATATGAGATACAAAGTTAAAAGGAAAATAGCTCCTTTTCAGCCAAACCCCTAGAAAAAGCTATATACCTTCATTCATTTTTCATATATTTGTAGCCTGGCTTCCTACTTTCAAGACATCTGAAACGTTTCAATCTAAAATGATATTCTAATGAAAAACTCAAGTGTTCTTTTATCAGTCTTCATCATTCTTGACCTGTGTGGCACTTCACATTATTGATTATCTCTTTTTATTGTGTTTTTATAAAAGCTCTTTTCCTTCTTTTTCCCTTCTATATGTCTGATACTCTCTTTTTATACTTCTTTTCAGTATTATCTTCCATTTCATGCCCTCAAACTATGGTGGTATCCCAAGGCTCTGTCCTAAGTTCTTTTAGGTCCTCTCTCTACATTCTTTTTTGAAAAAAATTTTTTTTCAAAATTACATGTTAATACAATCTAATGTAAAATAGAAATCTTTAAAAATTCCTTTCCTGTGCAGATGTGATTAGTTTAACCACAGTGAATTCCTTTATATTTCTTTGAGTGTTGAATTTGATCACCGAATTTTCTTTTTAGTTCTGGTTGTTTAATCAGGAATACCTAGAATTCCTGTATTTCATTAAACATTCATTTCTTCAATCTGGAGTATTATACTCATTTGCAATAGGTAGGTGATTTTTGGTTGTGGGTCTAGATCCCTTGACTTGCAGAATATCATGTTCCATGATCCTTTAATGTAGAAATTGCTAGGTCCTGTATAATCATGATTGTGGATTCACAGTATTTGAATTTTTTCTGGCTACTGGTAGTATTTTCTACTTGGCTTGGGAATTCTGGAATTTGGGTATAATAGTCCTGGGATTTTCAAATTTTGGATTTCTTTCAGAAGGAGATTGGTAGATTCTTTCAATTTCTATTTTCTCCTCTTGTTCAAGAATATCAGGGTGGTTTTCCTCAATAATTCCTTCAATATGGTATCTAGATTCTTTTTTTTTTTTTGCTCCCGACTTTCAAGCAAACCAATGATTCTTAAATTATCTCTCCTGGATCTGTTTTCCAGCTCAGTTGTTTTTCCAGTGAGAGATTTTAAATTTTCTTCTTTTTATCTTTCTTTAGATTTGTTTAATTGTTTCCTGCTTTCTCTTGAGTTCATTAGCTTCCATTTGTTCAGTTTTAATTTTAGGGATCCATATTCTTCTTTGAGCTTTTGCACTTCTTTCTTAGGGAGTTATTTTCCTATCTGAGGTCTTGTATTTCCTTTTTTTTAGGAAATTATTTTCTTCAGTAAATTTTTGTTCTAAGCTATCACTGTCTTTCCTAATTTTTCCTAAGTTTCTTAATATTTTTTGTCCTTTTTTGGAGCTCTTCTAGGGGTTCTCTTTTGGCTTGATATCCTTTCACATTTTCCTTTAAGACTTCTCACACCTTCATTTTTGTATTTTTATCCTCTTCTGAGTTTGTATTTTGGTCATCTCTCTTGTTGACATATTTTGCTAGCATCAAGACCTTTTCTCTGTCTTTTGTTCATTTAAAGGTTATTTTTCCCCATTGATTTTTTTCTATATGCTGAATCTTAGCACTATTCCTGGGATGGATGGAGAACTATCCCATGCTTGTAATGTTCCTGTGATCAGATCGGCCGTCTCAGTCTCTGATGGAGCACTCTGTAGAGATCTCTTGGTTAGTTAGCCTGCTGTGCCAACATTGCAGCTGTTCAGTTCAATAGGTTCAAGTTGGGTTCTGCCTAATCTCACTGAGACTAGACCTTGTTTGACTGAGTTTCTCCCACTGCTGCCTGTACTGGGTCTGGTTGGACTGTACAGGGCCACTTTCCTCCCACTGCTGCTTGTTCTATATTACATTGGTTTCTGCTCTTACCTTGCTGAGGTGGACCTAACTGACTGAGTTCTTTCCCCTGCTGCTTGCGCCATATCACATCTGAGTTCCACTGAGGGCTTGTTCAGGGCTCTCTCCTTGAACCCCAGTGAGATGAGTCTTCCTTAATGTCTCTCTACATTGGTTTGTCCCAGACCACTTTACATTCTTTCATGATGACTTCATCAGCTCCCATTTTTTAATTATCACATTTATGGAGATGACTCCCAGATCTTTCCCTACTCTCTTCATCTGAACTTACCAACTGTCTAATAAACATAAATATTCTATAAGCTTCTCAAGAAAATGTCTAAAACAAAACATTATCTTACTCCCCAAATTAGTCTTCTTCAAATTTCCTTATTCATTCCCTATCACTATTTTCCTAATCATACAAATTTGCAACCTCCTTGACATCTTTGACTCCTTAGCCACTTTCATCTCATATATCCAATTACCTATTAAATATTGCTATTTAAATTTTGGTAAACTCTTTCATATATATTCCCTTCTAGGAAAATGGAAGGAAACATGCATTTATGGAGCCTCTACTATGTGCCAGGCATTGTGCTAATCACCTTAAAATAGTATCCCATTTGATTTGCCTAAATTGGAGGGTTCTACTGTCCACTGATTTAGCAACCGCTTTAGCTCAAGCCCTCATACATCTTTACCTAGAATACAAAAATGACCTTCTTAGAGTTCTATCAACCTCAAATGTCTCCCACTCAAATTAACGCTCTACATAATTGTCAAAGTGAACTTTCTAAAATGCAGGCCAACCAAGTTCCTCCTTTATTCAGTTAATCAGTCAACAAGAATTTATTAAGTATTTCCTAGATGACTCAGTAAACATTAGTGGCTACCTATTATCTGAATAATCTAGTATAAGTCCCTCAATTTGGCACTGATAGCACTTTTAAAAAATGAGTCTTTGGTGGTAGAGTCAGGATCTCATCTGGACTCCCCCAAATTCCCCTTCAAACAACTTTAAAATAATGCTTCAAATCATATCCTGGACCACAGGACCAAAAAGGTCAAGGAGAAACAATTTTCCTTATAAGACATCTTGGGAAATCAGTGAGAAAAGTCTATCTCATGGAAGGCAGGCTATGGTTGGGTTTGGAGCCTACTCTCAGCTCTATCTACCCTTAGGGGTTTCTGCAGTACTTGTGGCAGCAGCAGCTTTAAGAGCTCTCGGACCACAAATAGGAAGGGAGTTGGACAACTGGTCTGAAAGAGATTACACGGGATCCTTTGCTGGCACTGGTTTAAGTACTCTGTTACATTTTCCAGAAGCAATTGCAGGTCACAGCTTAAGGATTAAGATGAATTGGCAGCAGGGAAGCAATGGCCCCAGTCATAGTTACAGGGCAGAGAAGAGTATTTGTGATCACTCAGAAGGGAGTACCAGGCCCTGAACTCAGGTCCAAGGAGGAAAGGAGCATTCGCACTTATAGCTATAAGAGAGCAAGAGACCTGGATGCAATTCTTAGACCAAGAAAAATATGCTGATAGCTACAAGGGAACAAG
Source organism: Gracilinanus agilis (assembly GCF_016433145.1). NCBI lineage: Eukaryota > Metazoa > Chordata > Mammalia > Didelphimorphia > Didelphidae > Gracilinanus > Gracilinanus agilis. The sequence goes on from NC_058131.1 coordinate 634,248,447, forward strand.
ATTTCTTTCTGGTGAAAGACTGGTACATAGGCCAGGAGATCACTGGCCTCACCTCTCCTTAGATCATACCACCGTGAAAGTACCAAAAACTTACAGACCCCCAGAACCAGCTCTGAAAATATCACAAAGAGTAGGGCAGCCGGGTAGCTCAGTGGATTGAGTCAGGCCTAGAGACGGGAGGTCCTAGGTTCAAACCCGGCCTCAGCCACTTCCCAGCTGTGTGACCCTGGGCAAGTCACTTGACCCCCATTGCCCACCCTTACCACTCTTCCACTAAGGAGCCAATACACAGAAGTTAAGGGTTTTAAAAAAAAAGAAATTATTAAGGAAAACTGTCGTGATATCCTAGATCCAGGGGGTAAAATAAATATTGAAAGAATCCACCAATTATCTCCTAAAACATATCCCAAAATGAAAACTTCTAGGAATATTGTATCCAAGGCCAAAATTGACATGTTCAAGGAGAAAATATTGCACATAGAGTCAGAGAGAAACAATTCAAATATGGAGCCAAAGTCAGGATCACACAAGATTTAGCAGTTTCCACATATAAGGACAAGAAGAATTGGAAGACAATATTTAAAAAAGGCAAAGGACTACAAACCAAGATTAATTCACCCACCAAAACTGAGTATAATCCTTCAAAGGGTAAAAAAAAAGGTATTTAATGAAATTGAGGACTTTCAAGGATCCCTGACTAGGGAAAAAATAGAAATGAATAGAAAATTTAGCTTTCAAATATAAGACTCCTGAAAGACATAAAAAGGTAAACAGGAAAGAGAAATTAAAGTGTATTCAATAGAGTTAAACTGTTTACATTTCTATGTAAACATTTCTAGCAGTTATAACTGCTAAGAACTTTATCTTTACTGGGATACTTAGGATTATACTTAGACATAGGTATAGATGTGAGTTGACTATGGTAGAGAAATTTCAGAAAAATAAAATGAAGGGGCAAGAAATAGGGTTGAATTGGGAGGAGAGGGAAAGGAGAGGAAAAATAAGGAAAATTACTTCACATAAAATAGGCTCAAAGGGAAAAGATTTTAAAGTGGAAAAGAAAATTAAGAAGTGATAGGAAACACCTGAGCCTTACATCATTATTGGTTCATGGAGGGGATAACAAACACACTTGGTTGGATATAAAAACTTATTTTACCCTAGAGCAAAATGGAGGGAGGTGTGATAGAAGGGGAGTGACAGAATAAAAGAATGGGGAGTGATAAGAGGGAGAATAAATGAGAAAGGCAATGGTGAAAAGCAAAACAAGCTTCTGAGGAGGGAAAAGGAAGAAAAGAGAGAGATAGAAGGATAAATGGGAAAATATGATAGAGGGATATCTTGAAAATCAAAGGAGAGATTAATAAAATTGAAAGTAAGAAAACCATTGGCCTAATAAATAAAAATAAGTTTATTTTATGAAAACAACAACAATAAATTAGATAGACCATTGGTTAATTTTGATATTTAAAAAAAAAAACAAATGACTAGTATCAAAAATAAAAATGGTAAATGTACCACCGTTTAAAAGGAAATAAAAATAATTACTAGAAGCTATTTTGACCAATTATATGCCAACAAATCAAAGATTTCTAAGTGAAACAGATGAATATTTACAAAGCATAAATTTCCCAAATTAGTAGAAGAGAAAATTGGATGCTTAATTAGCCTTATCTTAGAAAAAGAAATTGAACAAGCGATAAATGAGCTCCCAAAATAAAAATCCCTGTAACTAGGTTAATTCAAAAGTGAATCTAGGGGCAGTGAGAAGGCTATAGAATGCCAGGTCTTGAGATGTAAGGTCCTAGATTCAAACTTGACCTCACACACTTTCTGGGTAAATCACTTAAGCCCAGTTGCCTAGGCCTTACTACTCTTCTACTTTGGAACCAGTTCTTATTATTGATTCTAATTTAGAATTAGAATTCTAAATTTAGAATTAATTCTAATTTTAATTTATTTAGAATTAGAATTCTAATTTAGATGGTAAGGATTTTTTTTAGTGAATTCTAAAACATACTGAAAAAACAATCCTAATACTATATAATATATTTGGAAAAACAGACCAAGAAGGGGTACACCAAATTCCTTTTATGACACACATATGGTGCCAATACCTAAACCAGAAAAAGTAAAAACAGAGGAAAACTATAGACCAATGTCCTTAATGAATATTGATGCAAATTTTTTAGTATAAAACTAGCAAAGTGATTACAATATCTCATAAATAGCCATTCATTATGACCAAGTAGGATTTATATCAGGAATGTAGGGCTAGTTCAATATTAGAAAAAATGATCAGAATAATTGACCATATCAATAACAAAACAATAAAAATCATAACATTATATCAATATATGCAGAAAAGGCTTTTGAGAAAATACAACATTTTTCCCACATTAAACTCCGTTAATGCTCTCCTAATTCTGTGACAGATTTTTTTGGTCAAATTGTTTCCATTTAAAAATTAATGATTTTAAAAACTAATAACTTTAAAGTGTCACAAAAGAAATGATCCACAAAATATTCCTTTCCTCCTAGAACTTGTACAATTCATCGTAATTTTAACTACTTTTACTATTAAACGTAAATGGACAATTGAGACAAACAGTTCTGAGATCATTTTTCCACTGCTGAATGAGACTGAGGTGGCAGGTGTTGTACAAAACATTCATTTAGTCATCTGGACCTTCTGGGCAGATTTTCTTGTCAGATTTTCTGGACACTTTTCTTGTCAACTGCCCTGGTGACACCAAGTGTAGCCTCATGAAAAGCAAAATGAAAAGGAACATCCAAGAAGCTCTCCACACATACCAGCTTGCCTGGAACCATGTCAATGATGGCCACATCATCAGATTTTAGGAATCTTCCAGCTTCTTACCAGGATGATAATCAGTCTTCAGTTCAGCAAACTTCCAAGCAATGTGAACAGTGTGACAATCCAGAGCAAGTGCAGAGCCAGCACAGATTTGGTCTGAGTGGTTCAGGATAATGACCTATTCAGGAAAGACAGCTGCTTTCATGGTGGGTCGTTCTTGCTATCACTTGCCATATTACCAGAGTGGAAATCTTTGACAGATATGTTCCTAACACTGAAACCAACATTAGCCCCAGGCAGAGTTGTTTTTTTTTTTTTTAATTTGTATGTCATGCGAAACACACTTCCATATTGGTCATTGTTGTAAGAGCAAAGTCATACATAACCAGAACCCCAAAATAAAATCATAAATACACTCATGTGAAAGACAAAACCAACAGTTCTTTCTCTGGAGGTGCAAAGCATTTCCCATCATAAGTCTTTCAGGCTGGTCCCAGATCACTGCCTCGCCGAGAGTAGCCAAGTCTTCACAAATAATCATCATCTACTATTGCTGTTATCATGTACAACGTTCTCCCAGTTCTGCTTTTTTTGCTCTGCATCAGTTCCTACAGATCATTCCAACTTTTTCTGGAATTGTCTTCCTTATCATTTCTTATAGCACAATAGTATTCCATCACCAATATGTACCACAATTTGTGTCCAATTACAACAATGTTAATTTATTGTCCTCTTGTCATTTTTTGTGAAAGTCTTGCAATGGTTTTCCATAACACCTATGTGATGGCAGCAAACCCACTGTGAGAAAGAACTTTCATTCTTATTAGAAAACACTAGAAAGCATAGGAATAAATGGAATTTTTCTTAAAATGATAAGTATTATCAATTTAGAACCATCAGCAAGCATTACCTGTAATGATAATAATCTTGAAGCCTTTTCAATAAGATTGAAATGAATCATACATGCCCATCATCACCAGTATTATTTAACATTGTACTGAAAATGCTAGCTATAGCAATAAGACAGGAAAAAGAAATTGAAAGAATTAGAATAGGCAGTGAGGATAAAAACTATCATTCTCTGCAGACCATATGATGGTATATTTAGGGAACATTAAAGACTCAACTAAAAACTAGTTGAAATGACTAACAATTTTCAGCAAAGTTGCAAGGTATAATAAAATCCCACATCAGAATTTCTATATATTACCAAAAATGTCCAGCAAGAAAAAAGAGAAAGAGGAATTCCATTTAAAATAACTGCAAACGATATACACTACTTGGGAGTCTACTTGCCAAAACAAACCCAGGAACTATATGAACACAATTACAAAACACTTCACACAAATAAAATCAAATACTAAACAACTGAAGAAATATTAATTGCTTATGTGTAGGCTGATCTTATATTTTAAAATGACATTTCTATATAAATTATTTATTCAGTGCTACATTAACTAAACTACCAAAGAATTATTTCTGTAAACTAGAAAAATAATAACAAAATTATCTAGAAGGAAATTGATTCAAGGGAATCAATAGAAAAAAGTGAAGGAAGGTGGCCTACCAGTACTAGATCTCAATATGTATTACAGAGAGGTAATCATCAAAACAATCTGGTACTGGATAAGAAACAGAGAGATGGACCAGTAGAATAGATTAAGTACCCAATACACAGTAGTAAAAGACCATAATAATCTAGTGTTTGATAAACATAAAGATCTAAGCTTTTAGGACAGGAACTCACCATTTGACAGAAATTACTTGGAAAATTGGAAAGAGTTTGGCTGAAACTCACACTGTACAACCAAGATAATGTCAAAATGGGTACATTATTTAGATATAAAGGATGATATAAGCAAATTAGGAGAGTGTGAAATGGTTTACTTGTCAGATCTATGGATAAGGAAAGAATTTATGACTAAATATGAAATAGAGATGTTCACAAGATGTAAAATGGTTAACTTTGGTTACATTAAATTTTAAAAGGTTTTGCATAATGAAAACTAAAACAACCAAGATTAAAAAGAAAGTAGAAAACAGGGAAATTATACAATCTTTCTCTGATAAAGGTCTCATTCCTGATATATATAGAGAACTGAGTCAAATTTATAGAAATATCAATTATTCTCCAATTGATAAATAATCAAAGAGTGTGGACAGGCAATTTTCAGAAGAAGAAATCAAACCTATCTAAAAGCACATGGGAAAATGCTCTAAATTATTAATAGGAGAAATAAAAATTAAAACAACTATGAGGTACTATACTACTTCATGCCTTTGAGATTAACTAATGTGGAAAAAAAAGGAAAATGAGAAATGATAGAGGGAGTGATTACAAATTGGGACAATAATGCACTGCTGGTGGAACTGCAAACTGATCCAACCATTTTGGAGAGTAATTTGGAACCATGCCCAAAGGGTTATAAAACTGCCAATACTCACTGACCCAGAAATACCACTACCAATTCTATATTCCAAAGAGATAAAAGAAAAATGAAAAGGACATATATGCACAAAAATATTTATAGCAGCTCTTTCTAATGGCAAAAATTTAGAATTTAAGCAGATGCCGATCAATTGGTAAATGGATGAACAAGTTGTGCTATATAACTGTGATGGAATACTATTTTACTACAACACATGACAGGTGAGGTTTCAGAAAACCTGGGAATATTTATATGAACTCATGCAAAATGAAATGAATAGAACCAGGGTAACATTGTATGACGTAACAGCAATCATATATGATGATCAACCATGAATGACTTAGCTATTCTGAGTAATATAATGATCCAAGAAAATTCTAAAGTACTTAACAATGAAAAATGCTATCCATCTCCAGAAAAAGAACTGATGGAGGCTGAATGCAGCTCAAAACATAACTTTTTTTTTTGCTTTCTTAACATTTCTTGATTTTTTTGGTCTGTGTTTTATTTTGCAACATAGCTAATATGGAAAGGTGTTTTCCAGAACTTCACATTATCTGTATCAAATTTGTTTTCTATATAGGGAGGGAAGAGGTGATGGAGTGAAGAAGATAATTTAGAACTCAAAGTTTTTTAAAAAGTTTACATGCAAGAGAAAAAATAAAATAAGAGAAAAAGAACTTAGTCCAAATTTGCCTCACCAGATATATTAAAATATTGCTATTGAATATTACTATTTGTCTAGTCAAACATATCTTTTTATGATCCCACAATCATTACTTTCCACCTCCTTTTCCATGCCTTTATATTCACATTATCTACCAAACTACAAAATCACAGAACCTCCAAGTTGGAAGGCACATCATAGGCCATTTTGCCTGCACAAGAATCCCCTCTCTGCACAAAAATGTCAGACTAGTGGTTTTCCAGTGAGGCACAAAGAACCCCACTACCTCCCAAGGCTTTCCAACCTGCTTCAGAATAAAACTATTTATTATAAAATTTTTCCTCTCATCAAACCTAAATTGCCTTTCCTTCCTTTTATAGTTGAGATAAAGTAATGTACCCAAAGTGATACATCAAATAGTAGCCTAATCAGGACCTTCTATACAGTTTTTCCTGTTTCCCAGATGAATGCTCTATCCATTGTACCAAGAATTTCAATGAATTTCACACTAAGAGAAAATATTCCTTCTAAGTCTGCTATAAATATCATTCATGTAATGTTGATAACAAAAAAACGCTAAAGTAGAAAAAAAACCTTCCTCACTTTATGGATTATAATCTAATGAATCTTACATAGCTGCTCTTCTGAAAGACTATTAATAAAGGGTCTATAATGATTTGGGCTCTGCTGTGGTTCCCACAGGAATGCAAAATAGCCTAGAAATGAGGACTTTAACCTATAAAAGATTCCAAAGTGGAAGGAAGCTTAATGGAACATAATGAAGAGCATCAAAAATCAAGTTAACTAAAAACATGAAGGATGTGTGATTGTTAAAGGATGTGAGGCCACCCAGAATGGAGGACTCCTAGTGTAATGATTCCTTTTATACAAATTAGAATCCATCTCTGACTTGGGAGATACTGTCTAACCTGAGTCTCAGAATTGTTAAGTGATCTTCCCACAGTCATGCAAATTGATGTCAAAAGTTAGACTTTGATTTTGAAATCCGACTTCCCAATTCCCAGACCAGCACTTTAGCTACTATAACAGTCTATTTCTAATATAGGCATTTTAAAAAAGAAAAAAATACTAAAATAAAAATGAAAATATCTGCAGAGGCCATGGTGATTTTTATCACTACAACTGATGTCCTTCATGAGATACTGCCAAAAATGGACCAAATGATGTCTCAGAGCTCTGGATTCACAAATTAAATTTGAGGAAATGGCTTGTTGATTGTTACTGCAGGTAATCAGATAATTGACTGGGCATGGACTGATAATTGGATAGTGTTGGCTAATTAGAAGGGGACCAGTGGAGTGAATGTAGATGAGGCATTAGATGAAGTTAGGCACATATCTGAAGAAAGTGGACCATGAGCTACTAGCTCTCAGTAACTCTGGCATGTTTCATCAATGACCTCTGCTCAGAATCATCAGTGTCCTGAAGACCCAAAAACTCTTTGAGACAAAAATGAGAAGGAGCAGTAGAACCTTTCAGGAATTTTCTAAGCCTTATTTAAGATTATAAATTGAGAGCTAGAAAAAAGACTTCAAAAATCATTCATCCAACCCAAAAGAGTCACTAAACTCTTAAATGAATCAACCATTCAAAAATAACTGGATTCTACTTGTCCACTTGTCTTATGGGACAAATTACATTAGCTACTATCTCAACTTTAATATTTCCTTCAGGGTCTTGGTGTCCTTGAAAGTATTCTACTGATCCCAGAGTTTGATGAAGCAAATTGCTGAACAAATATATAGTGTCTAGGATAGATGGACCTTCCTGGCTTTATGCTGGGTGGCACCAGTAAAATGAGAAAGTTGGCCTTGGAGGAAAGACTTAAAATCTCAGTACAAGCTCATTGTATCACTTTCCTTTGTGGCATAGTTACTTCTGTCTTACAGGTTATAGACTGTTTGCTATGTAACTTTTTTCCATTATAATCTTTACCTCCATTCGTCCTATTTTTGCTCAAGGAAGAATAGATTGCTTCAAGTCTCCTAGAAAGTAAGAATTGAATTTTAATAACCCAATCACATGTAAAGCTGGAAAACAGAGTAAATAGTGCGTGCAATACAAGGCTTGGAGTGATTTATAATTAAATTTACATTTTCTTGATACCTTATGCTTATAAGGCTCAAGAATCCATTTCCTGAATGCATATCATTATGTTAATACCTTAGGAATTCACACAATTATTAGGGCCATTATTTTGTATTTATATGGTAGCATTTTTCTAAGAAGCTCAATATGTTTTATACAGTTCTATGTAACCACATTGCTTCCTGCCTCTCTTTGAGAGATAGACTATAAAAAAAAAATAAAAGAGTGAGTCAAGGGCAGTTAGATGGCTCAATTGTTTGGGAGCCAAGCCTAGAGATGGGAGGTCCTGTGTTAAAATCTAGCCTTGGATACTTCTTAGCTGTATGATCCTTGGAAAGTCATTTCATCCTCCTTGCCTAGCCCTTACCATTCTTCTGTCTTAGAACCAATACACAGTATTGATTCTAAGATGAAATTAAGAATTTTTAAAAAAGAGTGAGTCATTCTTCAATTTATTTCTTCTTCCAGATCTTTAGCCCCTCAGATTTCTTCTCTCTCTAGATCTTTAGCTATTCTTGTACAGTCAATGATAAAACAACCTTCATCATTTGGAAATGTTAAAAACTCAATATGGTCTTAGAAAAAAAGAGCTCCAGGGACCCATTCTTGACCTTTCATGACTTAATATCCATTCAAAACTTAGAAAATGGCATTGACACTACCCTTAACAAATTTGTGAATGACACAATGCTGCTGGGTATAGCAAACACACTGCATGATAGAATCAAGTTCCTAAAAAGACTTTAGGAGATTAGAACATTGGTGTGAATCTAATAATGAAACTGAATTTCAATAAATTTATAGTCTTACATAATGGTAGCTTGGTATTTGTCTTAATTCTTTCCAGAAGGCAGGTCGAGTATCAAAAAGATTGAGTGCCAAATGAATTTTTCCCATAAGGAATAATTTAAATTGAATTAATCTAGGCCAGATACCCAGAAAACCCAAATTTTATAAGGCATATGCATTAATGGAGTTGTATTTTATAAATTTATAAATAAGCATTAATAATACAGAGATATAAATAAAAATAATAATTAGATTAAATAAAATAATTTTAATTTAACTTTACCTATATGGAGAGGAGTTTATAACCTAAGGGGATGGTGGGGAAGAGAATTGTTAATGCCTAGAAGAGGAGTCCCCTTCCTAATATCTGAGGGCAACTGGCTTTCTGGAGTTCTTTCTCTTTTCTGTCTCATCACCACTGAACCTTGCTTGAGATTCACCAGGTGTAAACTTTTTTGTCTGGGTTTTGGGTTTTTAAATTCCTCTAAAGTGAGAAATGGTCTGGTCATTTAACAAATTTACAATTCTACTTGTTAAAGCTTTATCGGGGCGATATTTTTCAACAAAGTTTTGCACTTTCATCCATTTTGCACACATTTCCTTGATTAATGAAGTAAGGATATGCTCCTTTGCCTCCTCCTCGCCTGAAGAAAATTCTCCTGCCGATAGCTGTTGCTGCTCTCTTTGAAGTTCTTGCAGCTCCTCAGTGTTGAGCTCTTCTTGATGCTCCTAAACTAATATGTGATCCTTTGTTTTGGAATGACGGAGAGCAGGCACAAGCTTCCCAAGATTAAGATTGCTTCGCCAATAAGTTCTAGCAAGTTTGTCCGGTGCCAAGCAAATGTCAAAAACCTTGACAATTTTTTCTTGTCAGAATGTATTAAATGCAAAATTTGATGAGTTCTGAAACCGAGTATCAAGGTTTGATTATTCTTGGGTTCAAAAAAATAACTTAAATGCAAGATTGAGAATGTATGTTAGGTGGTCTTGCCTGAAAAATTGTAGCCTATCTGAAAAAAAAAAAAAGATTGAGTGTAGAAAATGGGAGAGGTAGTGAACAATCATTGCAAGGCAACCAAAAAGGATTAACATGATATCAAAGTAGCATTATAAGTGGCATAATGTCCAAGAATTAGGTTGTACTTTTTCTCTACCCTGTTCTGGTTTGATCTCATAGGTTGCTGCTGTCTTCAGCTGTGGCTGCCATTGAATACAAAGAAAAGCATAAAATGGAGAGAAGGAATTCAAGTTTATGCCATATGTGAATCAGTAGAAGAAATGGGGACATGTAGCTTAGGAAAGAGCGGACTCAGGAAAATTTAATAGCTAACTTGGAAAAGTTGAGATGGAAGAGATATAAGACTTACTCTGTTTAATCCTAAATGGCAGAACTAAAAGCAATGGGTGGAAATTGCAAAAATAAATAAATAAATAAATAAACAAACAAACAGACAGACAGACAGACAGACAGATAGATAGATAGATAAATAGATAAATAGATAAATAAATAAATAAAGGGCAATTTTAGACTTAACATACAGAAAAACTTAGAACTCTCCAAAAGGGAATTGGAAAACTGGAGAACTGGAGATGGGGTAGACAAGGGGGAAGACCCCATCTTTCAAGAAAGGACTATATGACTACTTTAGTATACAATAGTGGAGTCTCTAGGGTATGGATTGGACTAGATGGCCTCTGAGGTCATTGTCAGCTTTGAAGTTCTGTTCTCTCTAACGCTGAATCATTCTAATAGTTTATCTTCTTTGCTCTTCATCTTCAAAGTCAAAGGACTGATGGAGAAATAGGGAGATAGGATCCTAAGAAATATTAACATTCCTGAAGACATGACCCACCATAAATCCACACTGTCCTCACTTTGTCTTAGAAGTCCATTAAATTCTTTTTTTTCAACCTTTACTTTATGTCCTAGTAACAACTGTAGGACAGTTGGGAAAAGGCTAGGCAAATAGGATTAAGTGGCTTGCCCAGGGTCACACAGTTAGGAAGGGTTTAAGGCCAAAATTGAACCTAGGACTTCCTAGCTCTGGACCTGGCTCTCAATTCACTGAGTCACCTGGATTCCCCAATAATCCCTTATTTTCAATGGTTACGTAATGTTGGTTTTAGTTTGTAGTAATAGTCCTTTTTAAAAGTCACAAATCACTGAGGATTTCTATAGAAACATCTATATGCACACATACATATATACTAATCTGGATATATGCAAACACATGCATTTTTGCTTCTAGTGTTTCCTAATTGCTCTCCTATGGGTATGGTTGTGAATATAATATACAATGTTGCTTCTGCTCAGAAGGCATTGCAATTTTTAGACAGATGAAATAAAATTAATTGAGTATTTTTTTAATTGAAGAGTTCATTTTTCTGTCTCAGAGGATATTTGAAAAAGATATCTGTTATCTGCAGGGCAATACTGAGAGATCTGGGCTAATGATGAAATTTCAGGTGTTTATACTACACAGGTGTTATGAAATAACTATCAGATCTTTTGGTTAATTGAGGGTTGTTTGCTGTGGTTAGTTGGGGAGGCTCAGACCTACTCTAGAGTTAGAATAATCTATTTCACAAATATTAATGAAGCAATGCAGAGAGGAAGGAAATTTATTTTCCAAAATGATAAAACCTATTAAAGTTGGTGTCAGAGGCCAGCAGAGTTCTGCTAAAAAGACATATTCAGAACATGATTCATTCTCTTCGGTTTCCATTAAAAAAAAAAAGCCCACTAAGTGGTATTACCTAGTGGAACCTGACACCTACCCTTTGGAGCTGACCTTTTCCTTAAATAAACTCTCTGCTGTTTGCATGGAAAAGCTCTTGGTGTTGATATGCTTAGAGCTGGAAGGGATTTGAAAGATAATCGAATCCAACATCCTCATTTAATGGATGAGGACACCCAAGTGAGAGAAGTGACATGATATGCCCAAGGTCACACAGATAATTAATCATAGAGGCAAGACCAGAACCAAACTCTTCTAACTAAATTCTAAATGTGCTTTCTTCGCAGGGTCTCACTGCCTCACATCATGAAGGGAATGGAACATGCCAGAAGCAACACATCTTTTGTGATAGAGCTGTGGCCCAAGAATCAAATGAATCTTCCCCTTACCACCTTTCCACTTGTTAAATATAGATTTAGCAGTGAATCTTCATAATATTTCTAAGCTATTTCAAGAACTTAAAGAACTAAATACCAGCATCATTCACTCAGTGTGTTGCAGTGCTGGCAGCATGGTGGCTTTAGTGTTAAAAGAACTGAGTTCATATCCTACCTCTACTAATCCTTACTGTCTTTGTGACCTTGGAAAAACCAAACTCCCTGGTCTTCAGTTTTTTCATCTGCTAAAGGAAGGGGTTCTGGGGGCACAGTGTCAGGCCTAGAGTTGGGAAGATCTGGGTTCATATCTGGCCTGAGACAATTCCTAGCTGTGTAACCCTGGGCAAGTTACTGAGTCTCATTTGCATAGTCTTTTTCCTTGGAAGGAAGGAAGGAAGGAAGGAAAGAAAGAAGGAAGGAAGGAAGGAAGGAAGGAAGGAAGGAAGGAAGGAAGGAAGGAAGGAAGGAAGGAAGGAAGGAAGGAAGGAAGGAAG
>NC_058131.1:634265702-634293321 GCF_016433145.1 Gracilinanus agilis
GAAGGAAGGAAGGAAGGAAGGAAGGAAGGAAGGAAGGAAGGAAGGAAGGAAGGAAGGAAGGAAGGAAGGAAGGAAGGAAGGAAGGAAGGAAGAGAAAAATAGTGTGTTTTGGTCTGCATTCAGACTTCATCAGTTCTTTCTCTTGAGGCAAATGGAATTTTTTATCAAAAGTCTTTCAGATTCTCTTGGATCACTGCATTGCTGAGAATAACTAGGTCATTCACAAGTGTTGATCAGATAATATTGCTGTTGCTATGTATACGATGTTCTCCTATTTTTGCACATTTCACTATGTACATCAGTCCATGTAAGTCATTTCAGGTTTTTCTGAGATTCTCCTGTTTGTAAAATGACCTTTTCTTGATGAAACCACATCCAAGAATGTTAATAATTGGTCCTTAGTGACTAGTACTTTCTTATCTATATTTTCATTAACATCTTTTTAATATTGAGTTCTAGAATTTTCCATGAAATCAATGAAAAAAAAATCACCAGCCTCTAGTTAAAAGACTCCAAAAAGGAGCAAACATTTGCTTATCTTGTCTCAGGTCTCCTATTCTTCACCACTATTCAGAGATCACTGATTTCAGATTGGCAATTGCATCCATCATTTGTTTAATCAGACTCTATCACACACCAACTATGTATAAGATATGTTAGATATTGAAGATTTTTTAAAATAGATAATAATAGTAATACCTAATATTTGTGTAGCACTTTAAAGATTTCAAGGTGCTTCACGTGGTGTTTTTTCTCATTTAATCTTCATAACTATTAACCTCATTGTATAGATGAAAAAACTGAGGCTGAGAGAGATTAATTGACTTGCTCGGGGTCAAACTAAAATTAAGTGTCTGAAGGAGAATTTGAACTCAGGTCTTCTGGATACCAAGTTTTGTGCTTCATCCACAGATCCAGTCATTCAGTGAATCATTTATTAAGCATTTACTACTATATAATAAAAAAAAATACATTTCCTCTTCTCAAAGAGATTACATTCTAATGGAGAAAACAACATAGAAATAGCTATTTACATACAAGATATAGACTATATTAATGGAAGCAATCTCAGTAGGAAGGCATGAGCAATAGGGGAGTGGGGAAGCAAAGGGTCAGTTTTGCAAAAGATAGCTTTTGAGCTAAATTCCAAATGAAGCTAGGAAAGCTAAGAGACAGAGGAAAAGAGTCAATGCATATTAATCATGCAGAACAGCCACTAGAAAGACTTGGAGTCACTAGATGAAATGTCATAGTCAAGCAATAGAAGGAAGGAAAATGTCACTAGATTATAAAATATGTGGAAGGATATGAAGAGTAAGAAGACTGGAAAGACATTTTGTAAACTAAGACCATTTCTGAACATGTTTTACAAGTAGCTCCCTAGTTGTAGTATCGAGAGAGAGTCATTGGGAGCAAGTATTCGTTGTTGTAATTTATAACCACGATATATTATACTCTGCTTGGGTAGATGTTGGCAGAGGCAAATCAGCAACATCCTTGCTGGGAAACGAGTTGTCAGACTGTCTGCCTGGGCTAACCAGCCAGCCTGAACAAATAATGAGTGTTTGATATTCTGGGGGCAAATATTCTTGAGAAGTAAAAGCTTGGTTGGCTCTTATCTGGCTGAAAGTGAAAGAGATTTTAGCTAAGGCATGCTCACCTTTTTAGGTTCATTATAGTTTATTATCATAAAATAATGAGCTTCTACTATCTGGGTCATTTTTCCTTCCCTGGTTACAGAGATTATCCTTTTAAGTAAAGATATTAAAAGATTTATTTCTCATTTTGCAACCTAGAAGGACATGTGCACTCAAATATGAACATAATTCACATCCCTGCCTGATGCTTGCAAAGACTGGACGTCTAAAGGCCAAAGAATTTAGTGGTAAAACTACTAGAAGATAAAAGGTAAACCATACACTACTGTCCTTTAATAGGGTAATGGCAGCTTTATAAATGGTCATTGGTCAGGTCAAGAAACCATAGCTGAAATGCACTGAGGATGGAGATCACAGATGAGTGAGTGCATGAGCCTAAAATCTAAAAACCAGAAAGTGAAAGAGTGAGGGATGCAAATAGTATCAGGCTGAAAGTTATCAAGAAATCATGGCATGATCAGGGAGGAAGGTCAGAATATAGACAGTTTCACAGAAGTGAGTAGTTCTCTCCCACTGGTGCAGTGGGAAAATTGCTGGATTGGGAGTCAAAGGACTTGGGTTCAAATCCTGGCCCTGCAACTTATTGCTTGAGTGATTCTTGGACAAACCATTAAACCTCTCTATGTCTGTTTCCCAAACTATAAAATAAAGGAGTTAGACTAGATGACTCTTGAAGATCCCTTCCATCTCTAAAGCCATTCTCCTACCATGGGATCAGCTGATACATAAAGCAAAAAAGGGGCATCATTTACATTTACATTAGAACATTGATGGTGACCAAGGAAGAGGAAGACTTTGGCAATGGGCAAAGATAGACTTGGTGGTGAGTCAAAGAATCAAGTAGTAGCAAATAAAAACAGAGACCAGGAGACATAAGTTAGTCTTTTTTTTTTCTAATTTTGTTATTACAAAGATTAGAGGACGGTGTTCAAAGATGTTGTGTATATTGAGTTTAGTGGCTGCTCTTAAGACCAAAGGACACAGAATCTATCAGAATTAGGAGAGTAAGACACAGTGAGATAGATATTTCACGCAATTTTGGTATTGTTTATCTGGATTGCACCAGCCACTCCTGTTTCTTAAACTTTTCCTTTCCCCACACATTGAGAAGAGTATCCTGGAGTACATCCCTAATAGGAATAAGCACTAGCGTAAACAAGTCAGAAAACTGCATCAAGAGAGAGATAAATCCAAAGGATAATCCCAAGTCCAAGTAAGATGAGAGCCAGAGAAAAAGTCACAGAGAGAAAGAAAGAGTGAAAAGACCGACAACAGTGAACTAAAATATATATTAAAATCAGACACTTGACCACCAAGGTCTATTTGCCTCCATACTTTTTGAGGGTTCCCCTAAGGCAGCAACCCATTCAGCTATCACTGGTTGGGGGCCTTATTGATAGCATCAGGCAGTTTATCGATGAGCAGCCTCTAATGGGAATAAGGATACCTTCTCACTATGTGCCTCACAGTCAAAGGACGTCAGAATGAATCCTTTCTCTAACACTTAATAACTATGTTACTCTGGACAAATCACTTAAATCTTCTGGCTTCTTCAGTATCTTTACTGTAACCCGAGAGGGTTAGATTAGAGACATTTATGGATTTCCATCTTTACATCTATGTGGGTAAGGCAACAGCTATGAAGGTAAACAGAAGGATCCCAAGTCGTGATATAAATGTAGAAAGTTTCTTGTCCTAAGGAGATCATACTGACATTAAAACTTAAATCTTGAAAATTCTTCAAATATTGTTCAGTCTTAAAATCTTTAATCTTTAAAAAGATCTTTCAAATATTATAAAAATTAGCTTAAAGTTAGAAAAAATTAAAACTAATAGGGAAACTCCCTTGGAATATGCATTGCTCATATTCTGACTTTCCTGCAACAGTCATAAACATAAAAGGCTTAATAAAGATTAAAGATAATGTATAAGGAACAAAAGGTAGGTCAGTGTAGTTAGATCATAGAGTATTTATAGAATGGAGACAAGCGTAAGATGACTAGAAAAGTAGGAAGGGACAAGATCATGAAGGACTATAAATGCCAGAGAACTTTAAATTTACTCTTAGAGGTGATAGCAAACCACTGGAGCTTATTGAATGAAGGATTTGAAATGATCAAATGTATAATTACAGCTAAGTAGAAGATGGATTAAAGAACAGAGAAATTTGAAGCAGGGAGACCCATTAGAGAGCAAACTATGGCAATGGAATGCATGTAAGAAAAGAAAAGAAACTGAATTGGGTTGGTGGCTGTGAGAGAGGAGAAATGTGAAGAAGCTATAAATGACAAGATTGGTAATGGCCTGGAAAGGTGTGGTGAGTGAGAATGAGCAATCAAGGATGACTCCAAGGGTGGAAGCTTGGGAGGATGATGGTACAGAAGTTCAGAAGAAGGCAGGGGGTTTTTTGAGGACCTTTTGAGTTGGAAATCACAGAATGTTGGATCTGCTAAGAACCTTCAAACATCCAGTAAAATATTATCACAAAAAATTGAACGTTAATGCTAGAAGGAATCTTAGAAATCATTCAGTTCAGTTCTCCCTCTCGATGATACAAATGAAGAAACTGAATGCTGGTGAAAGAAAGTGACTTGTCATGATCCCATAGTACACCCAATGGCAGAGTCGGTACCCAACCCCAGATCTACTGGATCCTGGGCAGTGTTTGATCTACTCTTCCACATTCTCTCCACGTAGTGAATTTCCTCAGATCTCACAAAGTGTAACTACTTTATATTCAGTATTTGTGCCTGGCATCATCATAACTATTTTATCCCATAGTCTGAATATTGATTACCTATCTAAGATTAATGTAGTTATATCTCTTTTCCCATTTTAGAAGCTGTTTTCAAATGCTCAACAGGACCCATTTCCTTATTTTCTATTTACTTTAGAGGGAATCTATATTTTGGGAATGTAAATCATAAAACAAACCTTTTACAAGCATTTCATTTTGTTCTGATAGTTTGAAAAGTATAAGACATTCATCCACGCTGCCCCTCCTCTTCCTCTCCCTAACGTCAGAAAAAGCATTAAACATTGATTAGGTCACGACAGATTATAATGGACTATTAACCAACAGCACATCTGTACCTTTTATTGAAAAAAATTAGGCATGTTTAAGAATTAAAAGGTAGTCATTTCCATTAAACAAATACAACTTTAGATTTTTGAAAAATTTGGAAATACTTCAGGCAGGGAAATAATCCTAACTTCTAGCCCATGAAATAGTGTAGAAATTTCGTAAGAATATTTTTTTTTGTTTTGTTTTTTTTAACCCTTGTACTTTGGTGTATTGTCTCATAGGTGGAAGATTGGTAAGGGTGGGCAATGGGGGTCAAGTGACTTGCCCAGGGTCACACAGCTGGGAAGTGGCTGAGGCTGGGTTTGAACCTAGGACCTCCTGTCTCTAGGCCTGACTCTCACTCCACTGAGCTACCCAGCTGCCCCTCGTAAGAATATTTTTTAATGAGGAAGTGTACAAAGTCAGAGCTAGAAGACACCTTAAGGATCAGAATTTTTAAAAACCTCAAAGGACCAAGATACATCAATGAATGAGAAGCATTTGACCATACTTTAGTGCTATAAAAAATTTCATTTTAAAGAAAAATAATAGTATCTGCTTATAAATTAGTTTTATTTTGATTTTACACTTTAAACCAGTGATGAGCAAACTACAACCTTCAGGCCAGATGCGGCCCCCTGAAATGTTCTATCCAGCAGCATGACATTATTTCTAATCTGAGGAATACAATGAGTAGGATACAATACAATGAAACTTCAAAAGAGTTGCTTTAGAAACAGACTGAGAGATGAGCATTTCCTTTTCTTTGGCCCCCTCTTTAAAAAGTTTGCCCATCACTGTTTTAAACTATATTTAAATTTCTACATATAAGAGCAATTATAGTAAAATTTGTTGTTTGGTCATTTTTCAGTTGTGTCCAATTTTTTGTGTCCCCATTTGGAGTTTTCTTGGCAGAGATATTGCAGTGATTTGCCATTTCTTTCTTCAGATCATTTTACAGATGAGGAACTGAAGCAATCAAAGTTAAGTGACTTGGGGGCAGCTGGGTAGCTCAGTGGATTGAGAGTCTGGCCTAGAGATGGGAGGTCCTAGGTTCAAATCCAGCCTCAAACACTTCCCAGTTGTATGACCCTGGGCAAGTCACTTGACCCCCATTGCGTACCTTACCACTCTTCCACCTAGGAGCCAATACACAGAAGTTAAGGGTTAAAAAAAAGTTAAGTGACTCGCCCAGGGTCACATACCTGAAAAGTGTCTGAGAATGGTTTTGAACTCATGAAAATAGGTCTTCCTGACTCCAAGTTCAGTGCTCTACCCATTGTGCAACTTATGATTTGACAATCTTGGTTTCAGTTAATATAATTGATTCACTTGATCCTTCTATCAAAATCATACAATATAGTAATAGAATAAATACATATTTTTAGAGTTCTTTAAGGTTTACAAGGGCTTCATGTATATTATTTCTTTTAATTCTCACAATTCAGGGAAAAAGGTACTAATATTATTGTTCCCTTTTTATAGATGAGGAAATTAGAGTAGGTAAATTATTTTCCCATATGACTAACAAATAAACATAAAGAATGGAATCTGAATCTAGCTCTTTTGGCTCCAAGTCATTTTCATTCTCTTTCATTATATTAGCCAATATAACAATTTAAGATTAACAAGGTTAAATTATCTTATTTGGTATGTATTTTATCCCCAATTTAAGGATAAAGAGCCTGAATCTGAGAGAGGTTAAATTTAATCTTTGGCTTAAAATCAACATCTAGGTCAACCTTAAATTTAACCACTCTGAGCCTCAGTCGATAGATTATAAATATCTGAGATGAAATTTAAAACCGTCTTCCAGACTCCAAAGTAAGCATTCTGTAGACTAAATAATGTTGCCTCTTTACAATGCAGGTTGTAGAGCTGAAAAAAAACTCTAGAGTTATCATTTTAAAGTTATATGAAGAAAGTCCTGGATATTGGAATGCATACAATGGTGTCCATGCATGTGCAGATGAATGAATGAATAAAAAGCATGTATTAAGTGCTAACTCTGAACCAAACTCTGTGTTAAGATCACTTACACCAAGCTATTGTTATACAAACTCTCAAAAAGCTATCAATTGATTGGGGGAGATTGCTCTAATAGAGAAGAGATGGCTAAAAGTGTTTTGGCTTTAGAAGTCATATAAATGGTGCTTGGAGTTATAGGGATGTTGACTGATACAGTTATTTCTCTTTCTTTTTTTTTTAAGCCATTACTTTCCATCTTTTTTTTTCTACTCTAGAATCAATACTGTGTATTGAAGACCAAAAAGGGCTAGGCAATAGGAGGTAAGTGATTTGGCAAGGGTCAAACAGGTAGCAAGAATCTGATTTCAGATTTGAACCCATAACCTCTTGTCTCTAAGCCTTGTTCTCAATCCATTGAGCCACATAACTGCCCTCTAATATACTTTTTCTATAAACAATGGTATTATTTGTTGATTTGTTAGCCATGAATCAATAAGTGGGAAAGGTGTGGTTTGGCACATCTCTGAAAGAAACAGGTCATGTTACCACAAAGGCTTGAGGAAGACAAAATATTCATATCCATTATCTGCTATTATTTATGACACTGGGAAAGTCATGTCATTTAACTAGTCTTCAGTTTCCTTCCTCATCTATAAAGTGAGATCCATCATAAAATTCATGGATTTAGAATTCTAAATGGCCATCAGATCTTCTTCTTCCATTTAACTGATGAGGAACCATGAGAGCCAGAGAGATTAAGCAACTCACCCAAGATGACACAGGTAATATATGCATGATATGGAACTTGAACCTAGATCTTCCTAATTCCAGTACTCTGTCCACTATATGTTATAGTCAGAGGGATATAGAGGCATTGATTTCAAAGGACCTTTCTAGCTCTAGTCTATGATCCTACAGATCAGGATCTCAGGCTTGTCTAGTTTTGTGTTTGTACATGTTTCTAGAAAGAATAACCTCACTGTAAAAGCCTATGAGTAGGCTAGGCATTGCTAACCTAAAGAAATTATAGGGAAATGTGTCCCCATAGGAAAGAATGTTGTCTCTAGGCAGAGGCAGAGTGAATTCCTAGAATGGTTCAATCACAACTTGGTCACTGTCCCCAGTTAATTAAATCTCCATCAATCCCCTTCTTTCTAGGGGATAATCCTCCATCACTCTATAATACTCGACATTTTTGCACAGAGCTGATCCACCCAGTCTAAAATGTACTTCTAATCCCTCCTTTTCTTTTTGCAATCCCTAGCTTGCTTCAAAAAACAGTTAAGGTGCCATAACCTATGTGGAATTTCTCCTAATTTCCACTCCCACATGCCAGTTTTAGTACTCTATACTTAAAATTATTTTGTATAATTTGGCACGTGATTTTTACTTGCTAATACCTACATGATGTTTCCCCATAATAAAATGTAAGCCTTTTGAGAGCAGAAGTTGTTTCCTTTCAGTCAATGTTTCTAATACTTCACAAAAGGTATGACACATAGTAGTTACTTAATAAATGTTTGTTGAATTGAACTGATGGCCTTGTGTAACCTGATTTTACCTAGACAGGCAGATTGTTTTGCCCAAGGACACCTGGCTGATAAAGTTGGAGATGAAAAGAGAACCCAGATCTATTGACTTCAAGTCCCGTAATCTTTATATTAGATTATTTGAAGGACCCATTTTACTCCAGGAGTCATCAGGAAAGTTCAGGTTACAATTTCAGCATTCCTGGCTGTTTGGATAAAGTTAGAAATTGACCTTTTATTTTTTGAATAGCCTTTCTTCTCCCTCTGCTCTGTTCTCAATGGCAATTCTCTTTTGGCCATCCGAGAAAGCCAGGAGATAAGGGAATTCAAACCTTAATCAGTTCTTTCCACCAGCAATCTCACATGAAGAAAGCCCACAAAGTTTGACATTTCTTCCTCAAATAAAGCTTTTCCTGCCCAACATTGGTTGTCTGCACATTTCTATTCTGAGGAATTTTTAGATCAGGTTTCCAGACGTTAGAAATATTTGAGCATAAAAAGAATTTGCACAAGCAGAATCTCAGATAATATCCCTCTTGTGTTTCCTAGACTTGTTACATCCTTGAGTCTTCCTTCTATTGAACTCCCTAGCCTACAACACATACATATACCAAGAGTTATATCCTTCTAGCATGAGAAGAGTGGGTCACTTCATTAATTAATGGCACTCTATCCTTCTGCAAGTCAATTGAAAATTTAGTTGAAAAATCTTTAGAAAAGATACATACACAAATTCCATGGAGCAAAGTGGTTGTAGCTAATAAAGGAGAATCTAGGAATATTTTAAGAAAGTGAAGAGCATCAATAAAAAGGAAGGCACCATAAGACCAAGTACTTTCCCACTAGATAAAAGAAACAACTCAATGGAAGCTATGGATCATTGATGCTATATATCTGCAGGTTAGTTTCTCTAAGAGGAAGGCTAAGAGCACAGACCTATTATCTTTTATGCATCTCAAGCCACTCATTTAGAAGGATGATAAGGAAGTTGGACCTAAGAGAAGATGTGCCATACAAAGAGTATTTCCAAAACAGATTTAATATAACTAGTTCCTTATGGATTTGGCAACTCCTTCTCTGTCCTCTCTGTTGGCTTTTCTTCCTTATCCCCTATCCTAAATGCTTGAATACTTCAATCCTTATCCCTTCATTATATTCTCTTCTATGGAAATCTAATCCATTCTCTTGTCCTTATTAATACCCAAGATCTCCAAATATAACCTCCCAACCCTGGCATCTTTCTATATATATATGAAACCAAATATCTTCCTAGGACATAAAATTCATTATTTTTATACATAATTCTTTGAACTTGGTGTAATGGAAATATTATTGAAGTAAATTAAAGTCAGAAGAAGTCAGAAAGACTTAAGTTCAAATCCAGCCTCACAGATTAGCTATGTGATTATGGGCAAGTCATTTAATCACTCTGAACCTAAGTTTCTCCATTTACAAAAAGGGGATGGCAATACCTATAGTACTTGTCTTGTAGGTTATTGTGAAGATCCAAGATAATCCTGAATGTTAAGAACTTTCACAACTTGAAATCATTATGTAAATCCTAGTTGTTATTCTTCCCTTTATTAAAACAATGTTTTCTCTCCTCAATATGTCATAGAATAATTCTAAAACATCTTGAATTCCCTCTTCTCTCTATATTACTTATAACCAATCAGTCACCAAGTGCCAGCAAGTCTTCCTTTATAAAGGAAGATATTATATCTTTATAACTTCCATTCCCAGAATCCTTACCAACTCTCACCTGGACTATTGTAATAGGATCTTAATAAGTTTTCTTTTATCTATAATTTTCCTCTTTCAAACTATTTTTCACAATGTGATCAGATATGTATGGCTAAAACAATCCCTTTAGCAAACCATTTTCCTTCACAAACTTTCAAGGAATCCCTACTGTCTACAAGATAAAAGCCCATCTTCTTACCCAGATATTTGAGATCCTCTATCATCTGACACTGTACTATATTTCCAACTTCATCTTCTATTTTTGCACTATTATCTAATAAGATCCATTCACTCTAGTCAGCCTGGAACATTTATTGTCTTTCCAACACAATTTACTCCTGTACCAATTTGACTCTGGTCAGAACAATAGTGGGCCTCAATAACTCAAGTTGACTGGATTGAAGAGGTGAATTTTTGCTATTACTAGGGAAGTATCTTCTTGATTCAAAATATAATTGTCCTTTGGGGAAATAAAAAGAGGACACTTATTGGCCTTTAGAACTAGAAGTGCAGCATGATGTCACCTCAAATTCTCAAGAATACAGAATAGGTTTAAATCCCTGCAAAAAATGGACCAACCTAAATAGAAGTAGTAGTAAGGAAATAAGGACAGGGAGTTCTAAGGAGCCTTGATCTTTGTAATTTCTTTCTTTTTTAATTTACTATTTATCTTTTATCCATTTAAATTTTTTTTGAGTTTTAACCTCTCCAGTCCTTTTCCCATTTTTTTCTTCCTGGTAGACATAGAACCATATGCCCTTCTCTCTCCTTGTTGCACAAAATAATGATGTTCTTCAACTTTCTTCTTGGCATCTTCTTTCTCATGAGCAAAGGCTTATTCTTGATCTTTCTTACTCTTCTCAAATGAATGTATGGAAGGTCCCTCGGGTTCTAGGACAGATATTGATTAATTTCTATTTGTAACTTCTTTTTAGGAACATACTTGTGAGTCTTGTATCTTTAGAATCATTATTAAGGAAAATGTTTTAATCTGTGTAAGTCACTTTAATAGCTTTGATTGTTCATTTTTTGAGCTAAATTTTTCTCAAATAGTTTATATGCTTAATAATGCTCATTAAACATCTATGCCATTCCCTCTAGCCAAATAGTATAGGGTTTTTTTAACTCTTACCTTCCATCTTAGAATCAATATGCTGTATTGGTTTTAGGGCAGAAAAGCAGAAAGAGGTAGGTGGCAATGGGAGCTAAATGACTTGCCCAGGGTCATATAGCTAGGAACTGTCTGAGGTCAAATTTGAACCCAGAACCTCTCATCTCTAGCCCTGGCTCTCAATTCATTGAGCCACCTAGCTGCCTCCAAATGGTGTGCCTTTATTTAGTTAGCATTCAACCCATTATGGTATAAGTCCCAA
This sequence comes from Gracilinanus agilis, assembly GCF_016433145.1. Lineage (NCBI taxonomy): Eukaryota > Metazoa > Chordata > Mammalia > Didelphimorphia > Didelphidae > Gracilinanus > Gracilinanus agilis. The sequence goes on from NC_058131.1 coordinate 634,277,038, forward strand.
AATAAAAGAGCACCGACTCTCAACAAATATGGGGCAATAATTGGTAGCTGTACATAGGCATAGCATTTATTAAATATTTCCCTTCATCTTGTCTTACTAAGAATTTCTGGTGAAAAAAGTAGGTAATCTTTGTAACAAGGAAAATGCTATTTGCTGATTGGCTGACTTAAGATTTAGTCTTAAGACATGATCCCAATATCAAGAATTCCCAAGTTAACATTTCTACAATTAATTTCAGAGTTATTTCCAGTGAGTTTTGTACTCCTCCATAGAAGCCTTTCCTTCCTTCATACAAAGAAATTTTATTAACTCTACTTTTTGTTAGGTATTGTGCTAGGCATGGGGGAAATTAAAAAAAAAAACAATTGATACCTTTAGGGGCTTACAGTCTATTGGAGGGACTAATATAAGTCAGTAGAGAATATCTACAAAGTACTACCAGATCAGGGCATTGGTAACTGGGATGTCAAGGAAGATTTAATACAATACATAAGCATTGAGCCTTAAAGAGAGCTAAGGATTGTAGATGATGAGGAAGAATATCATTCAAGGCCCAAATGAAAGAGATAGAATACCATGTATGGAAAATAGCATGGAAACCAGTTTGGTTCAAATGGAGAATGAGCGAAAAGGATTAATATATAAGAACCTGGAAAGGTAGGCTGAATATGGATTGGAGGGGACTATGAATGCCAAACTTTACCACTGGGGTTTATTGAAAAGGGGATTTGAATCAAATTCAGAAGACTTTTGAACTCTAATCAGTGCAATGATAAACCCCTAGTCTAGAAACCTAAAAATGAAACATAATATTTATCTCCTACCAGTGAGGTAATGAACTTAAAATATAGAAAACATATATTTTTTTAGTTGTGCCTAATGTGGGAATGTGTTAGATGATTCGTATCTATATTGGAAGGTTTGGGGATTTTTCCTGATTTTTTTAGTGGGGAGTGGAGTTTGACTGAAAGGGGCACATTATGTGTGTAAAATGAATAAGTCATGTAATTTTTGTTACAAAATATTTTTCCCAGTTTGTTGCTTTCCCCTCTAGTCTTGGTTGCATTGGTTTTGTTTGTACAAAACCTTTTTAAATTTAATGTAATCCAAATTATTCATTTTACCTCTTGTAGTATTCTCTATTTCTTGTTTGGCCATAACTTCCCTTCTTCATAGGTCTGTCAGGTAAACTTTTCTTTGTTTCCCTAATTTACTTATGATTTTATCTTTGTATCTAAATCGTATACTGATTTTGACTTAATCTTGGTATAGGGTATGAGATATTGGTCTATACCTAATTTTTGCCATACTGTTCTCCAACTTTCCAAGCAGTTTTTGTCAAATAATGAGTTCTTATTCTAAAAGTTGGAATATTTGGGTTTATCAAACATTAGATTGCTAAGGTCATTTACCCCTAGTGTGTTCAATTGATCCTCCACTTCTATTTCTTAGCCATTACCAGATTGTTTTGATGATTACTGCTTTATAATATAGTTTAAGATCTGGTACTACTAGGCCACTATCACATTTTTTTCATTAGTTTCCTTGATATTCTTAACCTTTTATTCTTCCAAATGAATGTTGTTATTTTTCCTAATTCTATAAACTAGTTTTTGGTAGTTTGATTGACATGGCACTGAATAAGTTAATTTAGGTAGGACTTATTTTTATTATATTAGCTCTACCTAACCAAAAACAATGAATGTTTTTTCAGTTGTTTAGATCCAACTTTATTTGTGTAAAATGTGTTTTGCAATTACGTTCATGTAATTCCTGTGTTTGTCTTGGCAAATAGATTCCCAAGTATTTTATATTGTCTAGAGTGATTTTAAATGGAATTCCTCTTTCTAACTCTTGCTGCTGGACTTTGTTAGAAATATATAGAAATGCTGATGATTTATGTGGGTTTATTGTTTATCCTGCAATTATGCTAAAGTTACTAATCATTTCAACTAGTTTTTCAGATTATCTATGATTTTCTAAGTATACCATCATGTCATCCACAAAGAGTGTTAGGTTTCCCCTTTGCCTACTTTAACTCCTTCAATTTCTTTTCTTTCTCTTATTCATAAAGCTATTGTTTCTAGTACAATATTAAATAATGGTGGTGATAATAAGCATTCCTGTTTCACTCCTGATCTTAGTGGAAAGGCTTCTGTCTTATCTCCATTGCAGATTATACTCGCTGATGGTTTTAGATAAAGTCACGTAATTTTAAAGAAGAAAATCACTTTTGCAACTAAATAGAGGACCAATTGGAGAAGGGAGAGAATTGAATCAGGGAGACCAATTAGAAGGTTATTATAATAGTTTGGTCAAGAGATGATGAGGGCCTGAACTAAGATGGTAGCTATATAAGTGAATAAAAGGACTGAGGAAAGAATCAGCACAGTTGGGTCCTCCCCATTTTGTTATCTTCATAAAGACAAAAATAATGACTACAGTATATAAAACATTAATGCAACATGTACTCAACCTGGGAATATTCTCATCGGTCCAATTCTCTGGTGCATAGGGATATTTTCTGGGCCTTCGACATGAAATCTCTGGCAGGTAGATATGGAGCTTGGAGAATCTGAATGGCTTCCCCCATTGCTCCGGACTCTGGCAGAAATGAGAAAGAAAGGTCTGCTTTCCTCCAATTTTCTAGAGATCATTTTTGCTTCCTAGAAAGCTAGAAGAGAAAAACCAATTAAAACATCCTTTATAAAAAGAAGAAAAAACCCAAGACTGTGTTTTATTGGATGAAATAAGGATTTGTATTCTGGGCAGTTTGATGTAGTAGAAAGAGTACTAGAATTAGAGTTAGAGACTTGGGTCTGATTCCCAGTAGTGCCATCTACTCTTTTTTAACCATGGCCAAGTTATTTAGTCAGTTCTGGAGTCAGAAGATAAAAGAGTCATTCTTTAGTAGCTACTATTGCTGGGAAAGACCTCAGAAGTCATCTACTCCAACTTCTTGAAAATACAGATAAGGAAACTGAGTCTCAGAGATATTGTTACTTGCCAAAGGTAGCACAGATTTCATTCATGTACAGCTAAGTTCAATACTATAGCCCTGTATTGACCTGAGAACAAATTTTGCCTTGAATAGGTGCCAACCTCTGAAATTATTTTTGGGCAAGTGACATCATTTCCCTGAGTCTGTTTCTACATTTGTAAAACAAACAGATTGAACTAGAAAGCCTCTGTGATTCCTTCTAGCTATAGATGTATGATCCAACCTCAGTTTCCTCATCTGTAAAATAAAGGGGTCAGAGACGGATTTAGGGTTAGTAGGATTAATTCAGAGTTTCCTTTCAGCTACATTTTTTTTATATTTGAAAATAAACCAAATCAATCAAACTGGGAAATAATTTTACAATCAAGTACCAATCAGTACCATTCAAACTGGGAAATAATTTTACAAATGGTTCAAACCAAAGAGGAGGGGGGAGGGGGAAACCATGTTTTTCTTTCATTTAAAAAGCATTTTATAAAAATAAAAATAAAAATGAAATTAAAAAAAATTTTAAAAGCATTTTACATTTATTAAGGCTTCACAGCAAGTCCTGTTATTTTATCACCATAGTTAAAGATCTAATGAGAATCAGGTGACTTTCTCATGGAGTGTATCTGTAAATAAAATGCTTTTTCTTTTGAAGGAAAAAAAAAAAGATATTTAACTCAATCCATAGATTTAGGAGGGTCTGTCCACAGATTTAGATGCCTCAACGACACTATTCAACTTTGTGAGACTACGGTTTAGAAAGTTTTTGAAAGAATGCATTATGTATTTAGAAAAGTGAACAATGTGAAGAAAACACGTTTCAAAGACAAGTTTTATCATCATAAACTGCATTTGCAGAGGTCCGGTTTCTGAGCCGGAAGAGGCTACTTTCAGTTTTTACAGAGAAAGAATCATCCCCAGCCTAGAGACGTTAAGCATCCTGCTCGGCGTCATGCGGGTAATAAGCAGCAGACATGCGATACACATCCAGTACCTCTTTGATTCCAAACGGCAGCTGGTCAGTGACAAATCGGGAATGGAAAAGTGGGCGGGGAAGCGCACTTGACCGAGCTTGCGCAGGTCTCGCGCCCCTTTCGAATAGCCCCGCGGTGATAACTGTAGCTACTCCCGCCCACTCCCCGCCCCACAATCTACTGCCACTCCTACCCTGCCTGACCTAAAGAAGCGCTAACAGCTGCGCTCTGCTCTCTCTCGCCCTGGCAGTGTCTACTGAAGTCGCAGATCCTCCTCAAACCAAGGAGGATGAAGACGATTACGTCCTGGTCTTAAATAATGGCAACATCAACGAGGCACTGAGCACCTATGAATATCTCTTGGTGTTCTTCCATGCTCCTTGGTGTCTCCCCTGTCGAGACTTGGCGCCTGAGTATGCCAAGGCAGCGGAACAGTTGAAATCTGAGAGCTCTATCAAGTTAGCCAAAATAGATGCCACTCAAGAACATGGTCTAGCAAGGCAGTTTAGCATTCGACTCTACCCTACTATCAAGTTATTTAAGCATGGAGATACATCTTCTCCTAAGGAGTATACGGAAGGCAGAGATGCTGAAGATATCGTGAAATGGATGCAGCTACAACTCCAGCCAGCTGTCATTATCCTGGAAGATGTCGCTACTGTAGAGTCTTTAGTGGATTCCAATGAACTTGTTGTTTTAGGCATATTCAAAGATGCTCAGTCGGATAATGTTAAGAATTTCACTTTGGCTGCAGAGTCCATCGATGGTATCCCATTTGGAATCACTTACAATAATGAGGTGTTTTCGAAATATCAAGTGGATAAAGATAGCATTATCCTCTTTAAGAAGTTTGATGAAGGTCGAAACAACTTTCATGGAGAGATTTCAAAAATGAACTTAATAAATTTTGTTCATAACCACTGGCTGCCCTTGGTCACCGAGTACAATGAACACACTGCCCCACGGATTTTTGAAAGTCAGGTGAAAAATCATCTGCTAATATTCTTGCAAAAGAGCAATAATGACTTTGAGGACAAAATTAGCAACTTCAAAAAAGCTGCTGAAAGTTACAGGGGGAAAATCTTATATATCCTCATTGATATTGAATTCAGTGACAACAAGGGGATCCTTAAATTCTTTAGCCTGAAAGAAGAAGAATGCCCAACTATGCGTCTCATTAGTATGGAAAGTGACATGACTAAGTACAAGCCAGAGACAAATGAATTAACTATAGAAAAGATAGACGAATTCTGTAAAAAGTATTTAGAGGAAAAATCCAAGTCCCATCTGATGAGCCAAGATGTGCCTGAAGACTGGGATAAAAAGCCTGTTAAAATATTGGTTGGGAAGAACTTTGAAAAAGTTGCTTTCGATGAAAAAAAGAACGTCTTTGTGAACTTCTACGCTCCTTGGTGTAGTCAATGCATAGGGATAGCTCCCATTTGGGATAAACTGGGAGATGTTTACAAGGATCACCAAGATATAGTCATTGCTAAGATGGACTCATCAGTTAATGAAGTTGATTCAATTACAGTCCATAATTTCCCCACACTGATATACTTCCCTGCAGGTACCGACAGAAAAATCATTGAATACCATGGGGCATGGACTCTAGAAAATTTCAGAAAGTTTCTAGACAGCGGTGACTATGATAGACCAAAGAAAATAAGTGGCTTAGAGGTCCTAGAAGAAACTGAAGAACTGGAATCACAAGATAGGAAAGAAAGAGGACAAAAAAATCATTCTGAATCGTGACTGAGAAATGATGAAACTGAAGAACTAGAGCAGCATCACTCAAAAATAAAACACTGCACTGTGGGTGGTACCAACAAAACTGAAGAAGAGCACTGGTTAAAAATCCAGGGTGTGTTGTTTTGTTTTGCTTTAATAAGTAACATGTCATCCTAAACGATATGTCAGTTTGAATTTCTTTTCCTCATTACTTTTTCTAATTTTGAAAAGGGATTAGTCATTAGTAGCCAGGATCATCTTGGTGATCCTGCTATTATTTCAGGGAAGAAGTGGGAGGGTTGTGAGAGTTCATTTTTTGCACATGATTTTTGTCACATATTTTGGCTTTAAATGGGATGAGGGTTAGAAGCATGAGGGCTATCCTTGCAGAATCATTTTGGTTTATAGCATGCATGTAGTGTCTCTTACAAAAGCTTACACCATCACTTTTTAAGAACCTTGTCCATGAGATTTCTAAACTTATTCAGTAATTTAATTACAAGTTAGGCTATCAGACAATAGTATTATGCTGATAGCTGGTCCTCCCTGGAACACAAAGATTCTTGCATCTTCTTGAAAGTTTTATCATGACTGAATGTTCTCAAAGTTTACTTTTGGGGATTGGGTGGGGCTACATTGTAGTTTGATATTGATGGGGAAAAAAACAACCCAGAAAGGTGGGGAAGAGAAAAATGGCTAATTGGCTTACTCCCTTAGATTGTATCCATAAAGAAGGTGACCTTCCATGTTCTGAGAAAGGTTTTTCCATAGCTTTCTGGTGCATTGCTCTATCATTTGGGGGTCTTTCTCAAGTGTATGAGGCAGGATCCAATATCTACTTGATATAGTAAATTAGGACCTCTGTGATATGGAGAAAGTGGGGCAGGTAAGTGAGTGAGCATAGACCAAAGAGAGGTTTAAGCTCAATTAGAATTGATAGCACAATAGATTTAGAACTGGATGTTATTTTTAAGATCTTCTACTCCCTAAATTTCATAAATGAGAAAACTTGGACCAAAAAGGTTATGGTCATACGTAATTTCAACCCCTTCATTTTTCATCTGAGAAACAGACTGGAGGTCACAGAAGTTGTAAGGTGCAAAGGAAAAATTAATATTTTAATAAATATTTATTATATTTTATCACATATTATAAAATATAATAAATATTTAATTTTTAATGTTTTATATTTTAATATTCTAATATTTTGACTCCAGATCCAGAATTCTTTTCACTACACCAAATGATTTACCCAAGGCCATTGATTAGGTGAGGTGAGGCTAAATATAAATTGCCTAATTCTAAGCCTAGAGTTCTTTACAATGTACCCCACTGCCTCATCTTACAGAAGCATATACAAGTAATGACCCAAGAGTTCATGTAACCAGAAACACAGTAATTAATGAAAATAATGCCCAAACAGTGATACCAGCCCAGTTTTTTCCACTGCCCTTCCATTGTTTCCATTTTTTTTTAAACATTCTCTGCAACTCATTGCTTAAAGGTGTTCAAATAGATTTTGGCTCATGAAGACTTAAATGTTGCTATCCTGTTAAAACATCCCTAAATCTAGGAAAGTTAAAAAACATTGAGGCTTTTTAGAAGAAATTAATTGGGGAGGGGGAAAATAAAGGATAATGATGCTTAGGTTTAATCATTGTATTATAGAAAAAGCAATCATCTTGTATTTCCCATTAGTTTGCCATTAGCTTAATGCCATCCATTAATGAAGATTTCCAGGACACATTTACCCAGTCAAAGGATCTGAACTGAGAGACACTGTTTTTAGTCCACACAGAGCAGATGCAGTCTCAGTGCTGATGCAGTTATCTTCCTTACATAACAGTCTCATCAATGTCAGTCACTGATCTGGCAGCATATGTCAGCCTTAGGGTGCAAAGGAACTTCAATTGCCTCCATCTGGGATTCTCCTCCTCTTGGTGTCTTTCCACTTGCAAAATCACAGAAGAAATATTTCATGAAGTTTCCTGCTGTGGCTGGGGCTGCAAATTTCTGGTAGAAAATTAGAACCTAAGTGATGTCCAGCATAGGAGAATACATAGATTTAGAATTAGAAATTATCTAGTCTAACACTTTTGCCTTAGAGATGAGAAAACATTAGCACTGAGGAGGTAAATAACTTGCTCAAAGTCATATAGGTAATAAACAGAATCAGGCTCCAAATTCAGTGTCCTAACTCCAAAGCTATGGTCCTTCCATTACAATCTACTGGTCCTTAAAATGGTCTCTTTCCCTATGATGCTAGACACTTTGTATCTCAATTTACCTTTAGAGAGATGCCATTAGATGAGAGGAAACCTGAATATAGAATTATTGAATCTTAGAATTGAATTGCTCTATAATATTCCTAACTGTGGTGAGGAATTTCTAGAACAATTCTACTTCCTGAGAGCCCACTACCTTATTCATAAGAAAGTTCATTTTATTTGAGGACAGTTATAATTGTTGAAAAGTAACCCTTTATAATGAATAACCTTAATATTTTATCATGATTTTGAACAAGTCACTTTACCTTTTTGACTTTGTTTACTGATCTATAAAATGAAGTTGGACTAAATAATTTGTAAGATCTCTTCTTGATCAAAAAAAAAAAAAAGACTATAACCCTGAACAAACCTCTAAACCTCAGTTTTATCATCTAGAAAATTAAAGGGTTAGACTGGGTGGTTTCTGAATTCCTTCCATGGAATTAAAGCTGAGATACTTATTTTGATTTCCCTCTTTTAAATTATTTCAGTTTTTTTACCTTTTAACTTTTGCTTCCTCACCCATTTTCCTCTTCTACTTTGCTTTTTAAAATAACAGTTTCTCCAAGTGATCTAATAGTGTACCATGGGTAGGAATTTTTCTATGATCATGATTGTGCAATTTATTACTAATCTTTGCCTTTCACATAGTAATTCTCTCTCATGCCCATTTGCCTCCCTGGTTCTGTCCCCTGCTCTACTAGATGTCAGTAGCCTCCAAAAGGGCACATTCCCCTTCTCCTAGGGTGCCATGAGTGCTATCTCTAAGTACCAACTCTGCAGATTATACTCATTGATTCCCATCTACCTTTATACAATATCGCTTTTCTCTCACTAAAGCATTCATCAGTTCTAAAACAAGGCTTCCCCTTTTCCCCTGATTTTAATCCTTCCCTTTATTGCCCAATTTTTTTTATAGTTTCTTCTCCCTGAGACAAGTTTTCCCTCCTTTGTTGTTAATCTTTGACTTGATTAAGGCATATCTCTTATTACCCTTATCTTCTTCCTCTCCTCTACTCTTTTAGAGTTTAGTTCTACAATAATTTTATTCTAGTTGCCTCAGTGGATTAAAAGCCAGACATAGAGATGTGAGGTCCTGGGTTCAAATTTGTCTTCAGGCACTTCCTAACTGTGTGACCATGAACAATTTACTTAAAACTTAATAACCAGGCATTCACCACTTTTCTGCCTTGGAACCAAGTCACAGTATTGATTCTAATACGGAAAATAAGAGTTTAAAAAAATTTTTTAATTCACCTGCAGGTAGGATATAAGGTGTAGTCCATGATGTTTCAGGCCTGATTTTCCACCAGTCCATTTTTTTACCTTCTACTTTCATTTTTTCAGATTTTGTCCTTTTAGAAATTTCTCAAGAGGCTCTTTGTTATTTTGCTGTCATCTTTATTTGCTGTATTTCTGAGGATTGAGAAGTAAATAATTTGTTCAGGTCTGGTTTCCTTTATGGAATTCCTTCAAATTTCTCTTTTATTGAATGTCCATTTTTTTCATTGATAAGGTTCAGATTTGCAGGGTATGTCTCCTAGGGGAACATTTTGAGTTCCTTTGCATTTCAGAATATTCCATTATCTCCTGCAGATTTTAGCCTGTGGAAAGTGAGTCTTGAATTATTTGAATCTCTTTTCCTTTACTTTTGAATACATCTGATCACTTGTAGAATTTGTCCCTAAGATTATCACATTTAATCACCAAGTGTCATGGTTACAGCACAAAGCTTTATTTGGTTTTGTATTGTTTTCTGGAGGCAATATGTAAATTTGATGTTTTGTTTGTTGTTTGTTTTTCATGGGATTGTTTTCTATGTTCAGAAGTTCTGGGTACTTTTTTTTATTAGTTCTTGAATTGTGGTATTCAGATATTTTCTTTGTCCTGTTTTTCTGAAACATCAATAAACCTTAAGTAGTCCTTATACATTTTGTCTTTGAAAAACAGTGTATTTTGCTTGCATAGAGATCTTGTTTTCCTTTGACATTATTAGTTTTTTCCTTCTCTTCCAAATTGTCCTTTATTTCTCTGTTTGCAATTATTATTTTTTTTGAGACTTGACATTATGGATTGCAATGTTTTATTCTGTCAATTATTTCTGCTGTATGGGTCATTTAAGTTCACTTTCACAATTCTTATTTCTCTTAAAACATTTAAGAAAATTTAACTTTGGTTCCATTCTCTCTTGGGAGTTCATGTGTTTCTCTGTCTCTTCAGATATCGATTCCTTTTCCTTTGTCTTGAAATTCATAGATGTCTAGACATTTTTAGCTGATCTGAAAGCCATATTATTTTCTGTTATTAATATTTTCCCTGTGGTTTTATCTACTTATGTTCAAGATTTTTAACTGTGTTTTCTTCTTCCTAAGATCGCTGGCAATTTCAGTAGCCCTAACCCAGGAGAGGGCTGCTGAGTAGTTATTTAAAAGTTAAGGATTATTCTTTTCTGTTGTTAGTTCATCATATTTTTATCTCATTTAGATTCTTGGTGTTCTAGGCCATGGACACAGCTGAAACTGCTTCATTTCTTTTGCATAATTCCTTCTTCAGATGGCTTTGAAAGATTGTAAAGATCAGAGAAAAGGTATAGTTCTCCATTTTGCAGGTTGCATGACTTGGAAGTCCCTCTTGATATCTCTTCTAGCTGTAAATCATATATATAGAGCACATAAAGATCCTATCTAGGTTCTGTGATCCTATTGCTTGTTCTCACAAAAAGCTGCCACTTTCTTCTTTCATAGAACATTGTCTTGCATAGAAAATGACACATTTTATTACCCGCAACTTAGCTCTTCAGGAAAAAAGACATTTATAGTGTTGAAAAATGTTAACTAATTGAAATGTGTGTAGTTAATATATACTACATATACACAAATATGCCTACATGTGTTTGGGATATGTACATATAATATGTGTATATATAATTATGGCCAAATATATGACATAATATGATGTATTTATACACATTCTACATATTTCAATTAGTTAAATTAGTAAAATTTACACGTGTATGAAAATGGCTTTTGTTGAGAGAGAAAGAATAATTAGCTTGCATGTGTTTATAGTTTATGAAATACTTGTCTTAATACTAGACCTATGAAGAGCAGCTAACACAAGTCTTACTTAACTATTCTCATTGTGCTGATAAGGAGATTAAAGTACATTAAAATGAAGTGATGTATTATGGGCTTGGCAATTAGATTGTGCAATGGTTAGAGCCCTGGATTTGGTATCAGAAGACAATCAACTTCTACCTCCAGCACTTGTTAGCTGTGTGACCCAGAACAAGTCAAATTACAAATCAACTTCTCTTCCTCAGTTTATTCATCTGTAAAATGTGGGCAATAATGGCCCCTCCTTCCCAAGATTTTTGTGAAGATCAAATGAAATAATATTTGTTACAAAATGCTTGACAAACCTTAAAGCACTGAATAAATGCTAGATGTTATCATTAATAATAGTAATAGTAAGTGGTAGAGAAAGGAAAGAAACAAGCACTTATAATGTGCCAAGCAATGTGCCAAATGCTTTCTAATTATCTCATTTGATCTTCACAGCAACCTTGGTAGGTTAAGAGCTACTATCATCTCCATTTTTCAGATGAAGAAATTGAGACAAACAGGTAAAATGACTTGCCCCACATCACTCAGTTGGTTTCTAAGGTCATATTTCAAGTCAGTTTTTCTAAACTGGAGACCCAGTGCTCTGTGAAATATGATGCCCTCCTAGCTGTCTCTACAGTGCAGGGACTAAAAAGCATGTTTTGTCTACTAGTCCAGTGCTCTATCCACATCCCAGAGATACCTGGTTTATAAAGTAAGAATAGGTACTATGAGAAAGTCTTGGTCTTTGTAACTAGATTTAACAGCAGGAGAGATGCACATTTGAATCTTGCTTCTGACGTTTACTGGTTAACCTTTCTGTATTTCTTCATCTACAAAACTGAGATAATAGTTATAGTCATTATCTAGCAAGGTTGTCTTAAAGATTAAATAAGACAAGATATGAAAAGTAGTTTTCAGTCCTTCAGGAGCTATCTGTCAATTATTGGTTAATTATGATTATTGCCCCTTGTTTTATAAACCCAGGCCACACTGCTGTTTATTGCCTATCTATGTAGCTACTTTCTATAAAATAGCCAGTTGCGCAAGAATCCAACTCATCCTTGGAAATCAGCATGTGGGATAGGAATAGCTTTTAACACATTAAAATTCCTTTACTCTAATTATAGATGCAAAGACATCTCATGAACTAAGCACACAACACGTAGACAAACATAAAAAAATCTTATAAGTATCTTTTTTCAGAATTTTATTTTATTTTCAAGTCCTTATCTTTCCCTCTTTTATCTGCTCAGCTACCAGTGAGAAAAGCAATAAAAGCAAAACCCCTGTTACAAGCACACATAGGCAAACAAAACAAATTCCTACACTGACCAAGTCAAAAAAAGAAAAAAATCTTGATATGCACTCTCAAATCCAGAGGTTCCCAAATAACATATTGGTAAAAGGTTCATCCTTCAACTACTCAACACTTCAGAGGAGAAAATGTTTTGTTTTGGTTTTTGCTTTGAAGTCCCTGCAACAAAAACATTCTCTAGAGATGGATTCAGTTTAGTATCCTGATATTTTTCAGCAACATGGAAACCAAGTTGAAAAGTTCATCTCTACATGACTCCGATGTGGCTTCCAAACACTTTTTGTTCTCAGTGAAGCAATAGCTCTTGATTTTACCAGGTTCTCTTTGTCTTATCATGAAAAGAATCCAGAGTAGTCTCTTAAGACTTCCCATTGTTCTGAGTGCATGAGGTGAACTAATAAATAATAAGCATTCCCAACACTTAATTCCATGCATTGCCATTGGTGGTGGAGAAGAAGCTGGTGGATCAGAGATTTAGGACAAGAAGGCAAGTCATACTTTCTTGGTTTAAAGATAGGAAAATGAATAGATAAACAATTTCAGACCAAATAATCTGACCAAAGTCATGTAAAATAATGAGCAAAAGTCTTTTTCTGAACTCAACTCTTCTGCCTCTAGTGATCAGTTGCTTAGGCAATTATATCCAGGGTTGTGGCAATAAATATCTCACATTCAACCATCCCCAAATTGTAAATAATTTATACTGAACAACTGCTTGATATCAGACCCACTGGTTTTCCTGGGTATTTGTCATTGCTCTCTACAAAGTGATAGACCCGTAGTGATTGGGTCAATCTATATGTGTAATGGCAATAGAATCTACTAGAAAGGCCATAAGAGGGCTACATAGCAGCTCTTCCCTTCTATAATTTTATGCCCTTTTTAGACTGTGCCATACTATGAGGTTTCTATTTGAAAATAATCTCAGACACCTAATGAATCCCAGCCCTGAGCCTTTCAGTGTCAGCTTTTGTCTTATAATGTCAGGGCCAATTCCTCCGCTCCAATACTCCTCCCACCATTTCTTTCCTGTTCTCTTTTAAAGGTTATCCTCCCCATTTGGATAAAAGGCCATCTTGCTTGTTTTTATAGATATGTTCCTAGGATTTAGAATAGTGCCTGGAAAATAGTGAGAGCCAAATTTATATCATCCAAATGAGCAAAAGTACTAGACTTCTGAATGAGGAGGATTCTATAGCCTTGGCACAGAGAAACAGGAGAGTAACTCCTGAAAAAGAGAGAAATTGTTTAGGGACTTGATAGGAACCGGGTTTTGTAACCATTTCCCCTTTTCATTCCCCATTCCCTATACTCCACCAATAACAATACTATAAATGCCTACATAATACCATAGTAAGGTGGCCCAGTGGATAGAGGACTAGACCTGGAATCAGGAAGACCTAAATTCAAAGGTACCCTTAGATGTTTACTAACTATGTGACCTTGAAGAAGTCACTTAACTTCTATCTGTCATAGTTTCCTCAACTGTAAAATGGGAATAATAAGAACACTTGTCTCCCAGGGTTATTAAGACTCAAATGAAATAATAATAGCACAGCCTCAGACATTTACAAACTATGTAACCCTGGGCAAGTCACTTAACCTTATTTGCCTTAGTTTTCCTCATCTCTAAAATGAGCTGGAGAGGGAAATGGCAAACCACTCCAGTATTTTTGCCAAGAAAACCCCAAATGGGATCACAAAAAGTGGGACATGATTGAAACAACTGAACAACAAGCAGATCCTCCATGTCTAAAACTCTACCAAGTATTAAGGATATAAGCAAAAGAATGAAAAATTCCCACTCAAAATGAGTTCACATATTAATAGAAAAGTGCAAAATAAAAACATATACATATTTTATATATAAGGTATTTAAATGCAAAGTGGTTTGAGTAATAGAAATGGGAGGAATCAAGAAGAGTTACATGCAGAAGGCAGCTTCTTAAAGGAAGAGAGATTCAATGAGGTAAATGGTTCAGGCAATTCTCTAAAACTGAATTACAAAACAATTTCAGATTGGCAATGGTGAAGGAAGTTATCTCCTCAGAAATTCCCTACAGAAATGAAATAGGCAAATAAATAAATAGAAAGGGGGTGGGGAAGGAGCCTAGTGCTATGTCAGAGAGTTGGGGATAAAAAGAAAAACAAAATAGATGTTTACTTTCCAAGAAGGGGATAAAAAGGCAAAATAAAATAGATGTTTATATTTCCAAGAAGTGGATTAAAAAGACAAAATGAAATAGACATTTATATTTCTAAGAAGGGAGGGAAACCAGGAAAGAACAGAGAAAACTATAAGAAGGATATGCCTAATATTCTACCACTGGTTCCATGGTTGAAAGACCTTTGCACTTAACTACTGTCCTAAATATGTTATCAAGTCACCAACACATATAGGTGAATTTGGCCAATGGTACATGTCAGTTTGTATCCTCTATCAGGCTTCTCTAAATAACTGTGGCTGATTATGTTCCCTGGCAGAAATGTGATTAACCTAGCTACCATCTACAATCTAAGAGGGCAAATATTTCCCAGGAAAGCCCTTGGCACATGTATGTTTCACATTGCCTTCTCCCCCTCTCTATTGTCCACTCTGGAGCCCTGCATGTTATTAGATTACACTTAGAGAAATATATATGATGTGCTTTTTTACATAAAGAGAAAATAAGGAGGCAGCTGGGTGACTCAGTGAATTGAGAACCAGGTTTATAGATGGGGGGACCTGGGTTCAAATGTGCCTTAGACATTTCCTAACTGGGCAAGTCACTTATCCCCCGTTGCCCAGCCCTTAACACTCTTCTGTCTTGATACCAATAGTCAGTATTGATTCTAAGATGGAAAATAAACATTGAAAAAAAACATTGTTAGATTTTAAAGTTAAGCATTCATTGATTCATTCAACAAATACTACTATTGAGTGAACAGAAGTATAATGTACTATAGAATGAATTGATATATAAGACAAAGTTCTCCCCCTCAAAGAATGTATAAATCTACGAAAAACATGTTCACAAATATGTTGGTCTGGCTGATCAGGTGACAAATTCTTGGCGCTGTCAGCCACCATAGAAAGCACTCATTATTAATTTGGGGGAAAGTTTGATGGCAAGAATACACAGGATTAGGAGATATCCTATATTGGTCATGAGATTACTTCAGGTAATTCCTCACTGAGTTACGAAACAACCTATTCTTGGTGTCAATTAAGGCAATATTCAGAGCACCAGATTTCCCTCAACTGAGACTTTTTTATCCTGGGGAAAAGCCTTGGAACTTCCTATTAAGTGAAGTAGGTTTGAGCACTTTAGACATAGTTATACTTTTCTCATGACATTTCTATGTTGGAAAGTAAACATTAATAAAAATTGTGAAAAAGAGAAGCATGGAGGCAAACTAGTATAAGGACACGGATTTCAACACTCAGGACAGGCTAGTGGATAATAATGAGGTGCAAGACTCAAAAGAGGAAACAAATTCACACAGATTTAGCACCCTTGGAAGCCACTCTAGTCATTCATTCCATCCTGGTTATGATTTTGCTTCATAGGATGAACCCTTTTTCTTGTTCCATACAAAGTATTGGTGAGAGGAAAGAATAAAGCTATGCCTTCTGGAGCTGGTGTTGGAGTCATTGTTGCCACAAATAGATGAAAGATGGTGACAGAGAGAGAGACAGAGACAGAGACAGAGAGACAGAGACAGAGAGAAAGAGAGAGAGACAGAGAGAGAGACAGAAAGAGAGAGAGAAAGAGAGAGAGAGAGAGAGAGAGAGAGGACAGAGAGAGAGAGAGAGAGAGAGGACAGAGAGAGGAAGAGATAGCAGCATAGCAAGAAAAACAGACAGAGAGAGAGAAAACCAGACAGAGACAGAGACAGAGAGAGACAGAGAGACAGAGAG
>NC_058131.1:634293405-634300486 GCF_016433145.1 Gracilinanus agilis
ACACACACAGAGAGAGAGAGAGAGACAGAGAGAGAGAGAGACAGAGAGAGACAGACAGACAGAGAGAGAGAGACAGACAGACAGAGAGAGATAGAGACAGAGACAGAGACAGAGACAGAGACAGAGACAGAGAGAGAGAGAGAGAATGAAAATAATATCTACATGGGATGCAGCGCTTCTGTTTCCTCATTCTCAATCAGATGTCATTTGATTATGTTCAGTATGTCTTTGATGAGCATTCCAGCAAGCTGCCTAATAACAGTTTCTCTCGATTGATAGAATACTCGTACTTTAGAATGCCTTATACATTAATACTTATTTCTAGTACCAATTTGATCTTCTGTTTGATTTGTTGTTATTGTTGTTGTATAGTCCTTTCAATCATGTCCAAATCTTTATGACTCCATTTGGGGTTTTCTGGCAAAAATATCAGAATGGTTTGCCATTTCTTTCTCCAGCTCATTTTACAGATAAGGAACCAAGGTAAATAGGATGATATGACTTGCCCAGGGTCACAGAGCTAATCAGTGTCTGAGGTCAGATTTCAACTAAAAAAGAGGAGTCTTCCTAACTTCAAGCCTGGCATTCTGCCCACTGTGCCACATAGCTGCTCCTTCTATTTAATAGAGTCTACTAAAAAACAGACATTTTTCAACCCAATGTGAAATAAAGACCAAAATAAGGTAACTTGCCAATAGTAAACAATTATAATTTGAATAGGTACCATGCAAAATTTCAATTAAAAATAATTTAAATCATAGCAAGACATATCAAACTATCTACGTAAATCTGATTAACTCATACTCTCATTACTAGCAAAAAATACAGATTGTCCAACTCTAATACCATGAATTTTCACTCTTCATTGTGAAGGAAGTCAGAAAACTACCATAAAGAAAAATATGAAATATATACCACCTATCCCCTTAGATGGAAATCTTTTCTTATGCCAGTCCATCCAATATGCCATTGTCTGAAGAGCCTTGATGGCTTCCTGCACCATTGGTGTAATTTTAAATTCCAGTTAAGAGGAATGAATCCAATTAAAACTATATCAAAATTAATTTTCTATCCTAATAAAATTTCCACCAAATTGGCAAACATGTCAAAATATGGGAATGGCCAATGTTGGGGTAGTTGTAGAAACATGGGCATACTAATGAACCCATTGGGTGGGGGGAGAAATGTATGAATTAAGCCAACAACTCTGGAAAGCAATCTAGAATTATGCAAAAAGAATGCCCCCAAATCCAGACACTTTGAGACAGAGATTCCACTGCTGGGTATGTACCTTAAGCAGGATGATGACAAAAAGAAAGGTCCTATACAAAGTACATTTCTAATAGCACCGTTTTTCTGGTTTTTGAAATATTTTTATTATATTCTTAGTAACAATCGCCATCAACAAAATACATTTAAAGAAATAAATGCACATGTATAAAACCACAGCCTCCACATTGTTTACAATTTGTTTTAAAATATGTAAATTATATACGTATGCTAATATGAATATTTTCTGCTTTTGCGTTAACTTTGTTTTACTCTTTTCTCTTGATTTTGTGGCTGCTATTTTTTTAACATAATTACGGTATATATTATTCTTTTCTTTTCTTCTCTTTTCATTTATTCACATATATCCCTTATTTTCTTCATTATGCCAAAATTTGTCATTCCTAATAACATAATGAAATCTATTACATTCAAATATCACCATCTATTCAGCCATTTCTCTCATTCCTTGAATTTGAGATATTTCCAGTTATTTTGTCATAACAAACAAAACTTCCATGAATATTTTCATGCATACGGTTTTTTACCTTTTCAATGATGGCTTTATATCCTAACCCTAGCAATGAGCATGAACAACTTTACAGCTCTTAATGTATATTTCCATCTTGTTTTCTAAAGAAAAAATTCACATCTTCTCTAACAATAGCAACACTTTTCATGATAGTAAAAATTGGATATATAATACATTCCCTTAGATTGGGAAATAGCTAAAGAAATTGAGGAACATGAATGTAACAAAATATTACCGTGCGATAAGAAACACTGAACACTGTGCGTACAAAGAACTCTAGAAAGATATATATGAATACAAAATTAAGTAGCAGAAACAATATATGCAATGACCACAGCAATAAAAATGGATAAAAGAACTAAAACAAAACAATCAAAATGGAATACTGAAAAATGAAAATAACTATGCTTAGCCCTAAAGGAGGACAATGAGAAGGCACTTTCCCCTACTGCTTTTCAGAGACAAGGAACTATGGGATTAGAACATCAGATTTTCTGGATATATTAATTAATTTTGGGAAACCCTTCTTCTTTATTTTAAAGCTCTCCAGGAAGAAAATGGGAATAGAGATACTGTAGAAAGTATATGAGATGTAAAAACAAAATAAAGGAAAAAATGCATGTTTTAATTTTTGTACTAAATCTATATTTAACAAAATTATGAGCTCAAAGAATAACAAAAAGAGAAAAAAAAGAAAATAAAGCAGAGCAAAGAAAAATAAAATATGATCTAAAAAAAATTGCCTAGGAAGTGAGAAAAGCTAGGCTCTGATATTACCTGGCTCTGCTATTTTGGGCTCACTACTTCTCTCTTCCCTTTCTCTCCTCTGTAAAATGAAGGGATTGTATTAGATGATCTCTAATAGAACTAAAAATGTTTTTTAAAATAAGAGTTAAAAGATTTAGATATCCTCTGGTTTACTCTATGAAGCATAAACAAACACATCCTGATCCATGAGGGCTGCAAGAAAATTTGATAAACCAAATTAAACTCTACAAATAAATCTATATACTAGGTACTTAAAATCAGGTGTCTGCACATACATATACTAGGATGTGGTATGGATTTAGATAGGAAAAAAAAAACAGTGGAGCAACAAAGAATATTCCATTGTCTAAACAATGCCTTATACTGGTTTCATGTTCAATTAATAAAAGGAAATAATTCTGATTATGTGAAGTATACCTGGAAGAAGGATAACAATTGGGTCAGCTAAATTATTCATGGCATCAGCAACCATCCTAAATTGGAATGGTAATCTCTAGATTTCTTTTGTTGACTATGCCTTTTGTTAAGTTTCCATTCATTCGGATAATGACTTTCAAAATACTTTTAGGGCTTTTTTTTTTGTTCCTAAAGATACAAAGATGTGTTTCTTTATTTATGAAGTTTAGAAAAAAAGATAGAACATATAGTGCCTAGAGAGATTTTAATTGACAATAAATGTCAGTGTTTGGGAGAGGTATATAGTGCAATTTTCCCTATGAACTCAATTATAAAGTTGTATTTGAAAGAAAATCATCTCTTCTGTCCTATGAGCTGATCCATACAATGAATAACCAAAAAGTAGGGTAAAAGACAAAATACAGAGAGTTAGTAAGAATTAGTATTAATGGGGCTCCTACTGCCCAGATGTTACATATGTCAGCATCTGCTCATACTAATTCTTGAGAGGAAATTGGCTAGCAAAGAGAAATCTTTCATGAATATGAAAATGCACTGAGAATTCTGAACTGTCGATTGACAATGTATTATGTAGCAAAAGTGGAAGAGAGCAGTACTAGATGAGGAGACAGAAAGACCTGAGTTTAAATCCTTCCTCAGATGCTTGAAGTTGTGAAATCTGGGCAAATTACTCTGTTTCTTTATCTTTAAAATAGAGATAAAAACAGCATTTAACTTCCAGAATTGTAAGAATCAAATGAGATAGCATATAAAGTGTTTTGCAGACCTTAAAAAGCTAAATAAATGCTAGTTATTATTGTTATTATTAGATTTCTTGTTTCAATTAGTCCCCCTTGATTTTGCTGACATCTTTGGACAATTCTGAAATTTACATATTCATAAGAAAACCACTATTTAGATTTCCAAATCAAAGTTTAATGAATTCCTTAGAAGGATGTTACAGCATGCCATGATAGGTATGAAATAAATGAGGAAATAAGTTTTCCGGTTTTCCTTTTTTTTTTAAAAGCGATTCCTTTCTATTTTATTTCACTTAAGAGATTTACACTCTAAAAACTAATCTTCAACAGTCAATCAAATGCAGTTCTAATTTAAGCATACTGACCAAAGCTTTTCTACTGATGCCAATCACTATTGCTAGTTAGAAATCACAAGACAAAAACCTAGTACATGAGTTGCAAATCTACTAGTAAAGACAGAGATTTTCCCAGAAAGGGGAAATTTTAAAAAGGAGCAATAATCAGAACTTTCTTCAGTAAAAGAAAAAAACTTCAATTAAATCTTTAAAGCTTCACATTTCTATAGCTTCGAATTTATCAAGTACCTTCCACATGACAATCCCATAATATTATAGTACATGTACTGAGGTGAGGAGAAGGGAACAAACATTCATTAAGAGCTTTTAATTTACCAGGCGTTGTGCTGAACACTTTACAAATATTATCTCATTTAATCCTCATTTTACAAATTCCACACAGAAAAGAATTTTCTATTAGAATAACATAACACAGATGCAGACAAGTAAATGCAAAGTTAATTCAAAGTAATTTCAATAAAGTAAGAATACTAATAACTAGGGATAGAGGTGAGCCACGAATCAGGATCATGGGATTATTTATTGGATGTACAATTGGAACTAGAAGGGACCTCAGATATTGTTGAGTCCTATACCCTTTTGTTTTACATGCACAGAAACTGAGATCCAGCCAGTTGATTGTCTTGCAGATTATAGAGATGAGAATTGCCTTAGAGATTCACATTTTGTCTAATCCAATTATAAATGGGGAAAATCCCAAAGAGGTGAAGCTGCATGTCATAGTAAGAAGCAGAATGTGAATTTGAATCCAAGTCTTCTAACTCCAAAATCCAATGCTCTTCCCATGGTGTGAGCTTACTGAGTCTCAGAAAGATTATTTATTTGACTTTTCAGTGGTCACCCAGAAGATATTGGAGTTTTAACTGGAGCCCAGTTCTATACAAATTCCAAGAATATATCAATCAAACAATCACATGCCAGCCACTGGGATAGATATTAGGGATATAAATGCAAAGAATAAAATAGAGAACACATCATGCAACCTCTTAAAATATTTAATTTCTAGAAAGTCAAATACTTTTGTCGAATTATCTGAACCTCAAAAATGTACAAACAAAATTTTGAACAGCCAAAACACAAATAGAAATCTCCAGAATAGTAACTATTTAAAACTTCACTCATTAGGGTAGATTTAAGTTTAAAAAAAAAAAAAAAGAGTAGTTTGTTTTGTGTGTGTGAGAGAGTTAAACATAATAGATTATTAATAATGAAGGGATATTAAAATGAATTTAATTTTCATTCTGTACTTCATCAAAGGAAATATACATACAAATTGGACGTATTGAGACCTCAGGTGTCTATTAAAAAAAAACAAAAAAACAACTTCATGAAGCCCACGAGACAAAATTCTAGTAACTCATTAATCTGACGAGGAATTTCTATTTCTGCCTCATTTGAAGACCACATGCCTGAAACTTATTATAGAACTCCAAATTCTGTGACATTCATAGAGTGAACTGTGAAAGCTGAGCAACTGTCACAGTGGAGCTCAAAGAACATTGGGCTGGGAATTGTTGGTTTTACAGCTAGAAGGAACTTGAGAAATCCTCTAGTCCAATGGTCCTCAGGGTGTTTGCTGCCTTGAATTCCTTTCAAGGATAACAGAAATGCATTGCGACCCCTTTGGGTAATTTGGTATACCTCGGATAATATCCCTTGCAATTATTTACATTAAAATTTTTTTACTGTGAACCTCTTGGACCATTGTTACAAAGTCCCAAGAATTTCAAGAACTACTGATAACAACCCTTAGACTATCTAGAGCAGTGGTTCCCAAACTTTTTTGGCCTACCACGCCCTTTCCAGAAAAAAAATATTACTTAGCGCCCCTAGAATTTATTTTTTTTATTTTCAATAGCAATTAATAGGAAAGATAAATGCACCTGTGGCCATCAACGCCTTCCTGGATTGCTGCAGCACCCACCAGGGGGCGGTGGTGCCCACTTTGGGAATCACTGATCTAGAGGGTAGTCCAACCTCATTTCCAATCTAGGGAGACCCAAAGACGCAGCAGATCAAAATCTGAACCCAGATGCTCTGAATCCAGATTCAATTTGCTTTTAACCACATTGCTTCCAGTCAGAAATCTATAATAAATGCTAGTCAAACTGATTTGACTGGTGTCTGATACCATATGACTTCTTTGGACCTCAATTTTCTCATTTGAAAAATGAGAAGGTTGGACTAGATAATTTCTTTGCTCCTTTCTAGTTCTAACATTCCACGTGTGTATTAAGTCAGAACATATTCCTTCCCCGTTTTTTAAAGAGAAGGGAAAGTGAGAGTGCAATCAGTCTGCATCACTCTATTTTATTTCCAGATGAAGAATATGAACATTCCATTTGTAAAACAGTGAAATGACTCCAATTTGTTGATAATTACAAAGAATACACATATTTCATTATGCAAGACTAACTATAAATTCATTTCCTAACCCATCCATTAGTGAAATATTGGCTGCACATATTACTGGCTGTGTTAAACAAATTATTCATATTTAAAGATCATTTTCACTGCTTTGTAGCACTCAGAAATGATAATTTTGTTTATGCTAAAAATATTGATGTTGCTGAACCCTCCTGTGTATACTTCAGATCAAATATGCCAAGAACAATTTTAACCAAGTTGAACTGGCCTGAAAATGAAATCATTTACCATATGCCATGTTTGGATTATGCCATCAATTAAAATATCATTGGCTTTTTCATAGAATCCTTGGTCTCATAACTGGGAAAGTATTATTGTTGCTTTAAAAATAGATGAAATAAAAAATAAAAATAGATGATGTAACTGAGACCAAAGAAATTAAATCATTTGCCTGAAATTTAATGGGATGGTATGGGAAAAGGGAGGTTTTTTTTTAAAATGCATTAATTGTTTTTAATTAAATTAATAAATTATTACTTATTGATTACATTTAAAATTCCCAAGTATCACTCTGCCCCATTCCCTTCCTGCATTAGAGATCGTGTCCCTTGACAAATAAATAAATATATATA
>NC_058131.1:634310465-634387674 GCF_016433145.1 Gracilinanus agilis
AGAGAGAGAGAGAGAGAGAGAGAGAGAGAGAGATAGAGAGAGAGAGAGAGAGAGAGAGAGACAGATATTTGGAGAAATGGAGCCTTACAAAGGGACCCTGTGTATTCTTCCTCTCCAACTGCTTAAACAGAACTACAACTGAGAGAACTAAGCTGTTTTTGCCCTGTTTTTTAGAAATTGCTCCTCTAAATTTCACCATTTTGAAAATAAGATGAGATCAAATTAAATGAGTACACAATGGATGTAGGCAGTTTGAATGAGGAAAGTAACACCTGATCCAAATTGCTTAAAAACCCTGAACCAATGTCTCCTTGGGACAGTCTGACTGACCAATAGGCAGGCAGAAAAGCCCTAAGTTCCCAAGTCATTTCTACTGACTAGACACTGACCCTCTGGGAGGTTTGTCTTCAGTGTAAATTGGATGAAGTGAATGTTTTAACAGCTCTTGGTGACGATGGAACAAAGAACTGAGCTCTTGAAATTTTTTTGTTTTTTTTTGTTTTTTTTTTTTTGTTTGGGGGTTTTTTGAAAGGAAGCTGGCCTTGCTCTGAAGAGTAGCTGGGTTGAGAGGAGAAGCCCACCCCAAGTTCACTGATAATGTATTTACTTATATGTATTCATTTCCAATATTAGAAGTAGAATGCTATAAGCAGTTACGCCTTAATAAATAACCTTAATTGAAATACAGTAAAGATGAGAGTAGGGTGGGTATTTATTCATTTTTTGTCATTGCTAGCCAAGAATATGATTGAGTAGAGCTCTAGAACCCTAAACCTATGAAAAATAATTTCATCTACCTCTTGTGAGGGATGGAATCAAGGGAGCACATTAGATTCTATAGAGCCTGAGAGAGGTCCTGGTGAAGGATGTCTTCTTCTGTTGAGTAAGTACGCTTGAAGTGAAAAAGAAGGGAGATTTCAGTACTTTATTGAAAGCACATACCCTGTTCCTTTGTATTAAAATAAAATCAAGAGGCACTTTCTATAATATCCCTATGTGTCATAGCCATAGGAACATAAAACCATCAATAGCTTGTTTTTCTCTATAGGTTCTTCTTAAAGCTAATCAGTTTTTCCTGAATTCTGAGAAGTACAGGAGATATTAGAGATCATCTAATACAATCCCTTCATTTTACAGAGGAGAGAAAGGGAAGAGAGAAGTAGTGCGCCCAAAATAGGAAAGCCAGGTAATATCAGAGCCTAGCTTTTCTCACTTCCTAGGCAATTTTTTTTAGATCATATTTTATTTTTCTTTGCTCTGCTTTATTTTCTTTTTTCCTTCTTTCTTTTTTTTCTCTTTTTGTTATTCAGTTGTTTAGTGATGTCCAACTCTTCATAACCCCAGGGACCAAACTGTCCATGGGATTTTCTTGGCAAAGATACTGGAGTAGTTTGTCATTTCTTTCTCCAGTGAATTAAGGCAAACAAAGGTTAAGTGACTCACCTGGAGTCACACAGCTAGTAAGTGTCAGAGGGCAGGATTTGAACTTGTTTTTTTGACTCCAGGTACAATGTTCTATCCGCTAAACCACCAATCTGCCACGTTTTACCACTTCCTTTTTTTAAATTACCTTCTGCCTAAATATATTTTTATTTGTTATATAAATCAATATATTGGAAAATCTGGAAAATGGGGTATGATTAGGAATCAAAGATATTAGTAATAAGCCTTGGCAGTAGGAGGGGTAGGAATGGATTTGTGGAAAAGATACAACTCAAATTGAAACATGAGCATATTCCTCAATCAAGTTCAGGTTTTTCTTGGCAGCATGATGCTCCAGAGACAGGAAGATAATTAATTGTTTTTAAAAAATATCAAATTACAAATCTTTCCCCCGTCTCCCAGCTGCGTACAAAATTGTATTCCAATTTTTAAAAATGCCTATACAGTAAAATATGAATTTAAAAATGCACTAGAGGATTGTTTTTTACATTTGAAAGAATTCTTCTGACAATAGAACAGCTCTGCAGAGCCTCAGCCAATCATTTTGCCACCAGGATCAAACTTCACAAAATGTTTCAAGGGCAAGTAGCATGGTATAAAGCTTCATATCAGATTTTTAGAATAAAATAACCTCTGGAGAGTTGAAAAAACAGAATATTTTCCTATTGAGAGACAGACACCCTGACTATAAGGAGTATCTTATAGCTTCCTGTCTTATTCTTCTTACTTATATAATCTCTTACTATATTAGACTAATAATAAAAGTAGGTACTAAAGTTTCTTTACTGATAAAGGCAAGTATATATTGACATCAATTTTTAAATTTTGGTTTCCTGAAGCAACACCTTTATTATCTTACTTTATTTACATTTCTATATGTAAAATTATTAATTACCAGACAAATTGAATCTCCCAACACTTAGAAGGGACCCCAGAAGAAAGAATCCCTTCCACAACATTCCTAAAACACTCTTCAATTTATCCTCCAACTAATCACCAAGTTGGGTGCCATTATGACAGAGTCTGACTCTGGAAATAGCTTCATGAGTTGTCAAGCTGGGTTGAGAAGTATGTTTATTGGGATTACAGGAGAGCCTGTGCTGACTAAAAACTATGTAGATTGCTTCTTAAAGTCAAGGCAAAGTTTATTGATCTGGGGACCACAATTTATAGGGAAAAATGAGGTAGCTAAAGGGATTAGGTAAGCCTTTTTGCAGGAACAATGATTGGTAATGATTTACAAGATGGAAACAATGGATGTAGATTGCCTTGGTGGTTCTAAGCAGTGTTTTCTATAGGGTAATAAATCACACATCAGCATATCAATGTATAACCCAATACTGTATGTTTTTCTTATAGAAATCCTGCTTCAGTGAATTTCTTGGCTGGGCATCTAGTATTTGGGAATGGGGAAATGTCTGTTTTTCTCATGCTGGGGAGAAGACTTTGTGCTTAATCATTTCTAAACCTTGATTTCCCAGAGACCTTGCAAACTGGGGTGCATTGGGCATTCCACAGCCTTGCCGAATGGAAGCCCCTGATCTTCTTGAGCTACTCCCACAGTTCTTGATAAAGCTATCTGGTTCTCTGTGACATCTGCTTCCTTTTCTAAATGTTTATCAACCACCCCTCTTATAATAGAGACTTAAAATCATATTAGCCACTATCCATTAAAGATAGTCCAAACTGAAAATGGCACCTGAAACGAGCATCACAAAATGTGTTAATGAACTGAGAACGTAGGTCAGAAGGAGTATGAGATTCTATTTATGAAAATTTAACATATTCAGGAATCTATCTTTTGGCCAAAATGAAATTGACAGTTAAAACATATTGGCTGCTTCTTTTCTTAATATTAAATATTTGTCTAAATTTAGTCAGCTTCTGTTCTGCTCTCCCATATGTGAAATGTCTATTATCTTTTCTATCATCTAGCCTACCATGTGGCTGACACTGGGAAAATTCCTTTACCTTTCTGAATCTAAATTTCTTCCACCGTAAAATCAGAGTAATAATATTCACGTTGTAATAACAACATGATTGTGAGGGAAGTCCCTGATTAACATTGAAGTGCTCTCCAAAGGTGAATTATTATAAAATATTTTACATAGGGAGGCAAGTCTAAGATCTTACTTCTGTATCTGACCTTTTGCACACATTTTCCAAACCCAAGCTAGTTATAATGATATGTTATATTTACATAGCCTTTTACAGTAGGTTCCAGCCTCACAGAATGATGATAAATTAAATTTATAGTCAACAGCAGCAATATCTCACTCTTGGGACAATAATAATAGGTAAAAGAATTCTGTACAGTTTATAAAGCACTTCTCGTGTTACCTCATTTATTCCTTAAACTAACCCTATGAGATCGAAAGTTTATGTATAACTCTCTTCATTTTACAAATGAGAAAATAGAGAATTAATTCACTTTCCCTGTCATTCAACTAATAAATGAGGCAGATAGGATGACTGTCTAGAACTTCTGACTCTGTCATATGTTCTTTCACCAAAGACTTTGCTGCTAAGTACTTCTCCAGGGTCTTTGCCTTTTTTTAAATAAGTGTCTGGCTAGACAAATTAGAGGATTGAATCTCTAATGGTTTAATTTCAGGAACTATGGAATAAGTCAGGGAACGCACAACTCAGACTTTGTGGGCACAACTCAAATTGTACCATTTGGGCAGTTGCTTACTTCCCCTATATGTCAGGTTTCATATTGCCAACAAGTCTAGGCTGGTTTCAAACATCTCTTTGAGGAATATTTTTATTCTTTTGTCCTTAACAATGGGGCTCCAGTAACTTACCTTAAGCAGACATGAAAGTTGAAAACCTCAGTCAGATTTTATTTTGGTCAATGTTTCATTTTTTCCTCCAGTTCTCTGATGGAACATTTTTTTCAAGCAGGAAATGTCAAAAATTATCCTAGTACAAAATATCATTTTGAACAAAAAAAGCATGGCAAATAGACATTTTGGATATGTCTGTATGAAGCAAATAATTTCAAATGGAACTTGGGATTTAGAATCCTTTGCATCTCGATCATAAATACATCACTCAGATGGAAGAATTTGGCAATAGGAGAGCCTCAA
Source organism: Gracilinanus agilis (assembly GCF_016433145.1). Lineage (NCBI taxonomy): Eukaryota > Metazoa > Chordata > Mammalia > Didelphimorphia > Didelphidae > Gracilinanus > Gracilinanus agilis. Next base: position 634,315,001 of record NC_058131.1, read on the forward strand.
CAGGTATTTTGGGGGAGGTGGGAGGTAAATGAGGAAAGGGCCTTTGTGCAAACACACTGCAGAGAAACCACTTAGAGTAATTTGATGGGCCTGTTCTCCCTTCACGAATTAATTACAATTTTAAAGCCTGGCAGTATGATTTCATATTGCAACTTTCTGCAATTAAATCTACATTTTAGGGTTCTACCTCATGTCATCCTACTAATTGGCTTTAGCATTTATTTGTGCCAATTGCGATCACTCTACTGCATGAATAAAAACTTTTATTCTAAAAGAAAATTGAAAATGTAAATGTATTGAGTCTTAGATCATGCCTGGATTTTCTAGGGACATGGATGCTTATAGTGATGTGAAAACTGATCAAGACAGAAAGATGTCAATGCTGATAGATTCTTGTGACATGCTAAGAGGGTCTGAAAAGTATTCAGGAGATCCAGATTTCCATCAGAATCATAAATGAGGCAGAGAAACTGAGCTTTGCCCCAAGATCAACAAGTACATTCTAGAAGGAATTAATCATTAAAATTGGAAGCTACCATGTGGAAAAACCACATACCCCTACCCACACAACAAACCATACTCCTTATTAACTATTAATTGGCTACACTTGGCCATATAACGCCTTTTTCAGAAACCTCTCCTTCAAAGAGTATAAAAGCTCTTATTGTCTCTTTAAAAGGAGTTGTTAAGAGGGTCTAATCCTAAGGAATCAGTGAGTTTGAGTCTATCTGTCTATCTTTAATGTGTGATGATCTATGAGGAGTTTTGATGAAATGGAGTTTTATCTATAATTTTTAATGATAGCTTTTTAAAAATTTTTCCAGAATACACATCAATATAATTTAAATAATATGGTTAATATTTATATTTTATTATTATTATTCAAAAATATAGTAATTTGATTATTTAAATTTTCTGAAATTTTGAGATTCATGTTCTTGCTATCCCTCCTTCTCTCCATCCCCGAAGACATCAGATAATATGATATAGTTTGTGCTTGTGTTATCATATTTCCATGTTTCCCATATTGTGAAAGAAGACACATATCACTTATTCTAGAGAAAAATCATGGGAGAAATAAAGTGAAGAATGGTATGCTTCACCCAGCATTAATTCTACTAGGTTTGTATCCCAAAGAGATAAAAAATAGGTTGGGGGAGACTTATTTGTATAAAAATATTTCTAGCAACTCTTTTAGTGATGAGCAGAACTAGGAACCTTTTTCATCATGAATCCCCAAGAGTTGCTCAGGATCTTTGAATCACTGATAAAAAATTAAGTCATTCACAGTTTATTGCTTTTTCTGTATACAAAGTTCCCCTGGTTCTGCTCACTTCAATTCTTCCAGGAGAAGCTTTCATGTGCCTGAGTAATTCACCTCCACAATGAACCTCAACCTGGTTTAGATGCCTGCCAGCATGGCTTACCAGGGTGTGGTTGCTGCATATGCAATAGCTTCTTGGAGTCACAGATGAGAGGTGGGTGGCAAGTGGACCCCAAAGGAAGAAAGCTTAGCTAACCCCCATACTAGAGGTAATAGTCTTCCCTAAATATCCTATCTATAAGCAACAGAAAACATTTGAAATTGGTTAATCAGATCTGTTATGGGAAGGGAAATTAATTTGGGAACAGTATTTAGGATGGATGGACTAGAGTAGGAAGAGACTTGCAGACAAGAAGACCAATTAGGAAGCTGCTTTAACAATTTAAGGGAGAAGTGTTAAGGGCTTAATACGACCATAGATAGATGAATTTAGAAAAAGGTACAAGTGCAACAAATATTATTAGAGTATAAATAAACATTTATTATTCACCAATTAGGTGTCCAGCTTTGAGGAAGGAACAAGGAGATGTGAACATACAGTGGATGCTAGATAGCTATTTCTTCCCAGTTAAATGACTAGGGGAAAGAAAATGTCCTTCCCAATGGATATTCCTGATGGCAGATGGGTCTAGTAACACAGGAGGAGACAAAGCAGGGAGGGAGAACCAGGGGAAAGAGTGAGATGGTTCATGGACCCAAAAAGAATGGCAAGAAGGAGGAAAAAGAGACATCTTCTTTTGAGCATCAGTGAGAAGAATTAGGAAAAGATTTTTTGCTCATCAAAATAGGACTTGGGAACAAGTGAACACTTTGAGAACCCTCATTCTTGGGAATGGGACTCAGGACAGAGATTGACCTGTTATTCATTGGGAATAACAGTTATTGTGTTATGATTTTATTTTGATTCCTTCCTTTTTATAAAACTTTCTTCTGGTATGGTATGAGCCACTTCATTACAAATGAAGAGTCATAGAGCCATCACTAATTTTTATTTTTTTAATCTTGGGCAAAAACAGATATGCATGGGGTATGCAATTAGAGATTGTAAGGAAAGAAATAAGATTAGATCTCTTACCTAAAGGATAGCATATCTAATGTGCACTGTAATTTTCCTACTCTAAAGACTCTGAAGGGAAAATCAGAAGAATAACAGGGTTGTCTATAGTTAAGATCAATGCCACTGTACCTTTTAATGACTTTGGTAATAAAACTGCTAGTAAAGAAAATACTTTAATTATGTATTCCCAGAGGTAATTTTGAATTAACTGGGCTTCTTGTTTGTTTCTCTCTTTTTCTTTGAGAAACTTTTCTTATACTGATTTCTATTGAAGATAATTAAATCAATAAGTAGCTACTCTCTAGAATAAAAATGTTTTTATTGCGTGAAGAGGTCAATATTTAATCATGTAAATATTTCTTCAATAGTGACATTAACACATAATGTTTTAAAAAGAGTATATATTTTTACTTTCCAACCTACCTATCCCTACTCCAACTTCAAAACAAAAAGAATTAAGAAAATTTTAAAACTATTGATGTCACAAAACATAGGAAAATATGTAACATATTGACTTTGATTTCCACCTCAATTTGAAATACATTGAAATTAATTGCAATATATGCTTTCATGATAAACTCAAATAATGTATTCCAAAGTAGTTTAGAAAATATAAATAACTAAAAAATATAAGGTATTATTAGGAGAAATATTTTCAGAAGAGGGAATTTGGCTAATATTTGCATTTGAATGAATAAGCCTTTTAAAAAATTATACCTCAGTTGATTCAATTAAAAACAATAGTTTTCTAACCCAATACAATTATGTGACTCAAATAATCTCAATGTAGCTAGCTCTTTCTCCACTGCTGACAATAATATATTTTAGAATAGAAATACTTGAATATTTATTTGAAACATTAAAAATAAGAGCAACTAAAGCAAAAACATCAAAAAACAATCTTTCAGTAAAATTAAACCAAATCAAGAGAAGAGTAGGTCACAATCTGGAAACTGCTTTCTTATGTCCTTTCTGCAATGAAATTACTTTTGCTAATTTTAAATAGACAGGAACTTGACATGAGCAAAAAAGAAATCTTTATTGTGCAATTAAAAGAGTGGAGCTAGAATGACAGTATATTTGAAGAAACCAAGTTCAGGCCCACATAGAGTCATTTTGATTAAAGAATTCAATTTAATTTCTGGCTTTAAGTTGAAGTAACAAATTCACACAAAAACCTCTACCATTTTAAAAAGCAAGGAAACTGAGAAGGCTTAAAGTGTGTGTGTGGGGAGGGGGGGGGAAGAAGCATATTATAGAAAGGCTGTTTTTCCCTCTTAACAGAAATGAAATTTGGGAGAAATCCTTAATATCAGTGTGCTTTGTGCCCTTCCTGGATATCTTTAATGTATTAATAAGACTCACTGGAGAAGAAAGATTACCATATTATGCCTTCAATTTAGAATTGTCCCTAGAAGTCTATAGAAGGATGAGGGCTAATAGGGTTCAGACTAGTGAAAGCAAAGGTAGCTAGAGAGAAAGCTGGCACAACCAAAGAGGAGAGAATCATTTGGAGGGTATCAGGGAGAGCCAGAAAAAGAAAAATGGAAAAATTAGCATAAGAGAAGAGTGAAAAATCTTGTGATTGACTTGAGTATTGTTTTCATTTCTCCCCTTCATGTCTTGCTTAAAATTGTCCTAAAATCTCTACAGCACCTTCCCAGTCTGAGATAGTCAAATAATGGTTTCCTCCCTTAATAAGGCTCTCTAACTCAATAGCTCTTATATAATACGACTCAAACCATATTCAATATAATAGTGCAAACTATCAACATTCTTCTTTTTCATCTCTAATTGCTATTATTTTGTAATATGCTATCCCCATCCATATTTTTCATGTGATCTCCATAGACTGTCTTTTTTAATGTGATTTCTCTATATGGATATATTCTAGGATAGAGATAAGGTTCTAGAGAATGTGTTAATTAATAGTAATATCATTATTAAGATGAAATGGCTAGGATTCTACCCCAGAGTACCAACTGGGGATGTACACTTTCTCTCCCAGGCTGTGTACCACTATGGACATCAGTCTCTTTACCCCAACACCTAGATCAGGGCATCTATACCTGTTTATTGATTTTATACTTACCATTTATTTTCATATGTAACATAATTGTTATGTACCATAATAATAGAATACATGATTTATTATAAATATGTAATAAATTATAATAAATATACTTGCCCAAAAGAAATGGTTTTCACATGATGCATATCCAAAATTCTATGCCCCATCCTTTATTCTACTTCTCCCTCCCTTCCTTCCTCATCTCCAAGAAGGTAGGTAATGTAGGTTGTACTTATATTAGCATATAATATATTGCCATGTTTATCATGTTGTGAAACAAGACACATATTGCTTATACTGGAGAAAAAGTCAAGGAGGAAAGAAAGTGAATAATAGTATGTTTTAATTTGTATTTGGACTCCAACTAATCCTTCTATGACAATAGATAGCCTTTTTTGTCATGAGTCCCTTGGAGTTGTCCTGAATCTTTGCCTTATTGATAATAATCAATTCATTCACAGTTAATCATCATACATTATTGTTGTTACTGTGTACTTCTCCTGGTTCTGCTCACTTCACTTTGCATCACTTCATGTAAGTCTTTCCAAGATTTATTTTTATTATATTATTTGTCACTTCTTATAGCAAAATAGTATTCCATTACAAATCACATTCCGTGAATTGTTCAGCCATTCCCCAAATGATGGATATCCTTTCATTTTCCAGTTCTTTGTCATCACAAAAAAAGTTGCTCTAAATATTTTTGAAAATATGATTTCTTTTCCTTTTTCCCTGACCACCTAAGAAAATAAACCTAATGGTGGTATTACTGGGCCAAAAGCTATACACAGTTTTATAACTTTTTTAGTATGATTCCAGGTTGCTCTCCAAAATAGGCTCGATCTGTTCAGAGTTACACAAACAGTGTATTAATGTCCTTATTTTTCCACATCCCTCTAACATTGTCATTTCATTCTCTCATCATTTTAGCCGGTCTGGTAGGTATGAGATATCTCAATTGTTTTGATTTACATTTGTCCAATAAATAATGATTTAGGGCATTTTTTTCACATATATGTTTATTGGATCTTGTGGGAATTTTTAACCATTTTTATGTCATGAACTCTTTTGTCAGCCTAGTGAAGTCTATAAACCTCTTCTCAGAATAATCTTTAAATACTGTATAAAAAAATCAAATATATAGAATTATTAAGGAAATCCATTAGAGTGAAGTTTAAATATAAAAATATTTTAAAATAACCTCGAAGAACCTACATGGAGAACTCTTGTCTAAGCCATAAGCATTGCAATATATGTTACTGGTGGGAATTTCCACACTGTTAAAGTCATAAGTCCTTGAAGTATTGATGAAGTTATTTGTGTATATGTTATACCCTGCTACTAGACTGAAAACTCCATGGAGGCAGAAATTCTGTCTTAATTTGTCTTTCTATTTCTCCTATCACCTGGCAGAGTGATTTATGTTTATCAGTATTTACAGAAATGGACTAAAAGTCCTGCTGGGATATGTACTCAGATACTCCAATGGTCTCATCAATGTGTTTGTTGCCTCAAGTCATGCAGATGGCAACCCCATTCAAGCCTGTTTATTTGACTCTTTTCTAAATGCTTTCCCAAGTTTGACAGGAGCAAGATGAACTTGAGCTCCACTAACATATTAGGAGCCTTATTTTCTAATGAAATATTCAGGATTCCAGTCATTCTTTTCATAAAGTAAACATTTGTAATGTGATGGCAAAAGATTTTCATGTAATCGTTAGCCTCCCTCATTCTCTGATTCCTGGTACATTTCCCTGTGGATTTTTCATCTTTCTAACCCATTCATACTTTTGCATGAAACTTGCTTATCTTCAAAGCAAAAATAGATTTAACCTGAATAGTTTTAAGATTTCTATATAGAATTTCTCTATCTCTTCTTCCTTTGCAAAGGATATTGGCACTTGAGATGCAATAAATAAAATGCATTGAGATATTGTTTGTTTCAGGGCAGTTTTCTGGAAACTTTTGGAAATTGTGTGAATTGGAATAAATACCTCCTGGAAGCCACAGGCTTTTACTCAGAGGCAGTTTAAGGATTATTTTACAATGCACTAATTAATTGTGATGCTATGTTCCATGGAAACTTGTACTAAAATAATGTGCTAAGTTAAAAATATTTGAGTATTTAACCTACTGGGGTGTACCTAAATGTGAGAAACTACCAAGAAGTCACACGATCTTTAAATTTCAGATGTTTTATTTACACTTCTGCAGAGAAAGTAGAACAGACAGCTTTGAGGACTGGGGTTTTCTAAATAGTTCCTCACTCCCTACTTGGCAGCTATCTTTCCCCTCCTTTCCCTCTCCCTCCAACCCTTCTAAATTAATGGATGGTAATGTATTGCATAAACCAGATTTTAAAATGCAAAATGTCTGAACCATCCTTACTCCCTACAGCTAATGGGAAGCCCGGAGGCTTCTGAGCTGAACCACTTGATCTCAGTAACTAGTTCTTTGAAGTCTTCACAGCTCAACTTCCTTGAAGCTTCCTCTGAGAAAGTCTTTCCATGGAGAAGAGACAAGAGAGGATAAAAGGTTTTGGGGGGGAAATAGTATAATGTCAGGTTAGAAGAGTATCCTTAGAATATTCCCAAGTAGGGTTGAAAGTGTCTCTGCTGGACAAAGTGACATATTTGTCATAAAAATACTTCCAGATTCATAGTGTTGGTCTCAAATAGCAGGTGGCAGCTGCTAATTAGAAATGAAAACATTTCACGGAAATGTGTTTTTTTTAATAGCACAAAATCAAATAATTCTCCAATAATCACTTGTCAGGCAGGAACAGATGGTGCAAAGCTAATATACCTGAAAAAATGGTTCAGATACAGCAAAGGTGAATACTCACCAGTGCCTAGAGGCAGCATCAGTGTGCAATCATGGATCTTCTTTAAGAAACATAAAATAGGGTGCTTGAAGGGATTGGAAATGTGGCATGCGATTAAGATATTGTGCTCTTCCTTGAGTCCTACAACCATCAAAGTCTACCCTTGGATATTGCTTGGTACCTTAGTTTTCCCATCTAATCTGTAAGATGGACTATTGTAGTTGCCACAAACTTAATACATGTGATGTTGTCCTATGAGCAGAGAAGAAAGATGGCCCATGTTTTAGAAGTAGTCACTTCTTGGCAAAAAGGAAAGAAAGAAAAAGGAGAAAGGAAAAGAAAGGGGGTGAAAGCAGAGAAGGCAAGGCAAGGCACAGCAAAGGGAAGGGAAGGGAACGGAAGGGAATGGAAGGGAAACAAAAAGTAACCATGAATGAATAATGGAAAAGGTCTAAACGAGAATATACTGCTTATATTCAAAAGCAGAGAAATGATGTGTCCCCCCTCAGTATTATCTTATCGGAGTTCATAGAAGGTGTCCAATGAAACAAGGCCTTGGAGTATTTCTATTATACCTTGATGATTTTGAAGGGGGAAATGAGAGGGAAATAGGAAAAGGAGAAAGAGAGTGGGGAGAAAAAAAGGAATGTTATGGGAAATTATCTCATAAAATCGGGGTGCACAGAAGCCATCTATACAAAGAAGGAGAAAGGGGTAGTGGACAGAGGATAACATTTGAACCTTAATCTTATCTGAATTGATCAAAAGAAGGAAGAATACACACATATACAGCTGGATACAGAAATACATTTCACTCTACTGAAACATTATGTAAAAAGAAGAGAAAATGGGAATTAAAGGCAGAATAAATTTGCTTCAGTACTAAGCAAAACAAACTCTAAGAATGTACAAAAATATTCATAACTTTTTTTGAATTTGTAAAGGAAGGAAATCTGAAACCATGCCAATAAATTGGGAAGTATATGAATAAGTTATGGAATATATGTCTAATGGAATACTATTAGGCGAAACTCTTATAAGTATAATGATTAATGAGTGATAAAACATGCTACCCACCTACTCATAGAGAGGTGAAGAATTTAGGATGCAGAATGAAACAATTATTGTTTAAACATGTCCAATGTAGAAATTATTTTGATTGATATTTGCACTGTTTTGTTTCTTTTATGTTCTCAGTGGGGGGAAGGTTTTTAAAAAAAAGGGAAATACTGACTGACCAAAATTAAATATTTTTGAAAAGATAATAAAACTAGAATAGAAGCATCATATACCTTTCACAGGTAAGACTAGGTAATAAATTCCTAGCAGAGCAAGGGGTATATGTGATTATAAAAGGATAACATAGATGTTTTCAATTTCTTGAAACTGAAACTGTTTACATGAACAAAATTAGTGCAACTAGGATAAGAGAAAGTATCAATTTAGAAAAATCTCTTTATCGTTCATGTATTATATGATTTGACAACCAATATATTTAAATAACTAACATAAATATGGGCAGATTGATGGTACAGTGAATAGAAAATCAGACCTAAAGTCAGGAAGACTCATCTTCCTGAGTTCAAATCTGGTCTCAGACAGTTACTAACTATGTGACTCTGGGCAAATCACTTAACTCTGTTTGCCTTTAGTTTCCTTATTTGTAAAGTGAGCTGAAGAATGAAATGGCAATGAATGTGAAATGAAATTACTTCAGTATCTTTGCCAAGAAAACTCTAAGGGGTTTTATGAAGTCAGACAGGACTGAAAAATGACTGAGAAGCAACATAAATATGTAACCAAAAGCCCTTCCCCAAATGATAACTGATAATAGGCTATAAACAAACCACTCTTTAAAGAATTCCAAACTTTTAACAACATTATGAAAGATTTCTATATGTCACTAATAAGAGAAATGCCAGCCAAAATAACTCTGAGATTCCATTTCATACCCAGCAAATTGACAATGAAGAGAAAAAATAAGAGTAGTTGATGTTGATGAGGTTTTAGAAAAATGTGTCCATTAATTCATGGTCAGTGGGGCTCCAATTGGCTCAACAATTCAAGAAATATATTTGAAATTATGTAAAGAAAGTGACTAAAATGTCCATACTCTTTGATCCAGAGATTCCTTTACTGGACATATACCCCAAGGAAGTAATTGTGAATGATCTTCATATATTCAAAATATTTATAACATTTTTGGTAGTAGCAAAGAACTTGATTCAAAATAGATGCACTTTGATTGGCTAAACAAATTGTGATATGAAAATTATAATGGAATATTATGTGCCATTGGAAATTATGTGGTTTGGAAGAGATTGGAGATATATACCAAGAGGAGGTCAACAGGGGTACATGATTTATAGAATAGTCTAGCTTCAGGTCTATGGGTTAGAGAAGAATTTATGACCAAACAAGAAATAGAGAACATTATAGAATGTAAATGGATAATTCTGATTATATTAAATTTGTTTTTGTACAAAAAAAAAACAATGCGACCAAGATTAAAAGAAAAGCAGAAAGCTGGGGAAAATATGTGTAGCAAGTTTCTCTGACAAAAAGCCTTATTTCTTAAATATAGAGAGAACAAAGATGAATTTATAAAAATATATTCCTTTCTAATTGATAAATGGTCAAAGGATATGCATAGGTAGTTTTCAGATATAAAGAAATAAAACCCAATGTAGTCAAATAAAAAATGCTCTAAATCACTCTTGATTAGAAAAATGCAAATTAAAACAACCCTGAGGTACCACCCTATATCTGTCACACTGATCAGTATGGCAGAAAAAGAAAATGATAAATGTTTGAGGAAATGTAGTAAAATTGGGACACTAATGCATTGTTGGTGGAATTGTGATTTAATCTAGTCATTCTAGAGCAAATTGGAATTATGCCAAAAGGGCTCCAAAATTATGCATACCTTTTGATCCAGCAATACTACTAGATAGATCTATATCCCAAAGAGATTTTTAAAGCAAGAAAAGTACCTATTTGTACAAAAATATTTATTGCAGCTCTTTTTGTGGTGGCAATGAATTGAAAATTGAGGGGTTGTCCATTTATTGTGGAATGGTGAACAAGTTATGGTACATGATTGTAATGAAATAGTATTGTGCTATAAGAAATGATGAACAGGATTATTTCAGAAAAACCTGGAAAGACTTGTGTGAAATGATGCATGGTGAAGTGAGCAGAACCAGAAGAACATTGTACTCAGTAATAATATTTTGTAAATGATCCAGAGACTTATGATGAAAAATGTTATCTGCCTTCAGAGAAAGAACACAGGGAGTCTGAATGCAGACCCAAACATATAATATTTCACTTTTTCCTATTCTTTTTTTTTGTTTGAGTACCCTTTCATGAAATAATGAATATGGAAAAAATGTTTTACATGATTGTACATGTAAAATCCCTATCAGATTACTTGTCTCAGGGAGTGGGATAGCAAGGGGAAAGAAGTAGGGAGAGAATTTGGAACTCAATATTTTTTTAAATGAATGTTAAAATTGTTATTACATGTAATTGAGAGAAAATAAAATATTTTTAGAAAGAAATTATGAAAATGATGAAAACAGATAAACATGGGAAGACGTGTGATATAAAATGAATAGAGCCAGGAAAACAAAATAATATAAACAGGGACTGCAAAAATGTAAATAGATAACAACAACAAAACAATTGAAACTGAATTCTTTTGATGTTTTTTTTTTCCTGAAAAGCTCTGATAACCAAGCTTAGACCCAAAGAAGAGATATGAGACAGCATTTGCCTCTGCTTCCTTACCAAGGTAGAGAACCATAGATGCAGAACATTGCACATAAAGCCATATGTTTTCAATATATGATTAGTTTTGCTGAACTTTTCTTTTCCTCATTTTTAACCTTTATTATAAAGAATGGTTCTGTGGGAAAGACAGGGTGAGGAGAAAAACATTAGGAAACATAAGTGATATAAAAACAAACACATCAATAACAATGTGTTAAGTAGTCACTTCTCATTGCTTCATATCCTCCATTTCTCTTTTTCTCTTTCCTATCAAACTCACACAAAAAAATCTGGGTTGTAAGAACAAAACTAATATAGTTAGTTGAAGTGATTTGAGTTCTTTCTCCCTAATACACACATGTATACACACATGTGTACACTCATGTAAACATGCATATTTAGAAGTCTTGTTCAGGACACAATAAATGCTCAAAGTTCACAATGATTGACAACTAAAAGGGAAATTGTACTGCATCGGAGTAGCTAGTGGCTCAGTGGATAGGATACCAGGTCTGGAATGAGGAAGACCAAAGTTTGAATATGACCTCAGACACTTCCTAACTGTGTGATCCTGGGCAAGTCACTTAATCCCAACTCTCTATTCCTTTCCCTTCTGTTTTAGAGTTGTTACTAAGAGAGAAAGTAAGAGTTTTAAAAAGAAATAAAGAAAAAGAATTGTACTGTAGCCAATGATGCCTTTAGTTGGATTTTGACTCAACTTTTTTCTCAAAGTAAAATACTTATATAAGAATAATTACAACATTCTGACTAAACAATATCAATAATTTACAACTTTGTGAATATACCTTGTTTTTAAATATTCAATCTTGTGGCTTTTTAAAAAATGAAGGGAGTATTTTGATTTCTTTATTTGCCAGATCAGTAAGTGCAGAACTTGCTTTGGGAGAATTATTTCAACATCATGCCAAATAACACAAGAATTCTTTTGGGAAACATTTCCATAAGTTCCTTAAGATCTCACATATAAACAGTAGCATTGGACAAAAGGAAAACCTCAGAGCCATGCTCTCTCCCACCATCTCTTTTACTTTACAATAAAGGGACTTAATATTGAGAAAACAGATATTCTCAATCATTGCTGCATTCGATTGGAACCTTGATGGAGATTAGGGGAAATGTGGATGCCTCATGTAGGCTCTGCAGAATAGTCTAAACATTGTTTAAATTTGATTTTATAAATACAATACAATACAAATGATGCTAATCATTTTTCTTTTCGCTTTTAATTTTTTTTCCTTCTTCATTTTAGCCAAGTGGTCACGAATAAAAATGATTGTATAGAGGCCAACATTCTTGATGAATTAGTAGCTTCTGGGGACTTTTGTCTTACTCACCAGAGAATTTTGCCTTCTTCCTGAGTGAAATCTGACTCATTTGGTATGAGCTACAATTTACTGAACTACCATTCACTCTATTACAAAAATATCTCTATATATATGTACAGATTTAGTCAGGGTGTTGCCCTCTTTTCTTCTTTAGTACTCCATTATCCATTTCACAAGGGCTTTCCTAAGGTTTAGCCAAGGTGTTTCAAAGATATTTTCAGACCCAGGAAAAAGTTCTTGGTGTAGGCATGATGGTGTAGGCAAGATCAAGAATTGGGGCTGAACAAGCCCCAGAGACAGATTTCCCCAGTATCAACAACCTCTCTTAGGGCTTTTCCACTTGAATTACTCAGACTCTGCCAGACAAGAAATAATGAGGATTGAAGATGAGAAGCAGCCTGTTGTGATAGATGGTGGAAGCTAGTCTATCTACTATGCAGGGTTCCTCTTCCTGAAGGCACAAAAAGTTCAAGATCAAAATGAAAGGCTGGTTATTTTGAGAATAGCATCAAGAATGGACACAGAATCCCAGTTGCCCCTAAGGCTTAGATGAACACCTGGGTCTGCTCAAGGAAGGACCATGGCATTAGTTTACCAGACTGACATCTGATGAGGATTTTGACCATCACAGAGGTCGTGTACCTCTGCAAGTAGAGCCACCACTCCAAGGCCATATATAAAAGAAACCCAGTTAAAGCCACTATCCGACAGAAAAGATAGCATGATTAGGCAAGAAATGTTAATGTGAGTTGGCTTCAAGGGTTTTAAGGACAATTCTAGTAGACCACAGTCCTAGTGACAAATAAGGGCCCTTGCGAACAAGAGAACTCCTGCACAGAGTTTGAAAAGGAGATTTAGAGGGATATGTCAATATGGTGGTAGAGCTCATGATCTGCTATATCCAGGACCCCAATGTGACGTGTGGTCTATGAAGTACATATGTGTCAGAGGAGCTGACTCCAGAGGCTATTCCTTTTTTCCTTCTTTTTCCAGCTGTGAAGACTACATACAGAGTCAGACCTATTAGGGCTAAAGACAACATGGGTCAACTGAGGCATCCATGGACCCAGGATTGGGACTAAAAACCAATGCTTAAGAATACCAAAGGTGTGAAACTATTCTGCTTAGCCCTAAGGGGACAGAACTAGAAGTATATCAGTAAAAGTTTCAGAAAGGCAGATTGTATTTCAATATTTTTTTTAATTCCCTAGAATGAGAAGCATCCCAAAGTGGAATGCCTTGGGAAATGCTGGATTCCCAAACATTATATGTATACAAGAAGAGACCAGACAACCACTTGGGAATGCCATAGAGATGAACCCTGTTCAGATGTGGGTTTGACTAAATGGCTTCTGAGGTCCCTCCAAATCCACAATTCTGGGAACCTGTATAGGAGGAAGCCTTTTGGACTGTAAGAATGCTAATTTCAAGTATTTAAGATACAGAGACCCCTGACAGGCTCAATGCTGCCACCATGTTTTCTTCCCCATCAATTTTCACATCCTAATGTGAGAGCTGACTAGATCACTAAGCTCTTCTGCCCAATAGATAGGATTTGGGGCTGGTAATGTGGCTAACTTGAGCAAGTTGCTTTCCCTTTCTAAGTCTCATTTTCTCCATTAAAAAAAATGAGGACATTGGACTAGACAGGTAAATTTCCTTCCAGTGCTAATACTCTAGTAATCTTTTAATGTTATAGCCCTTCTTGCTATGTTTTATTCAAGACATAGAAACATATTCTAACTCTACAGTAACTTCTTATACAAGGAAAAGGGCAATATTTCTATTTGGACTCAATTGTGGCTCATATCTCCTTGCACTATGAGATTTTTCATCCATATATAATAGGAAATGAGTTTCACCGAGGAAGCAAAAGAACTAAGTATCTTTGGGAGAGAAAAAAATGAACACAGTCAAGAGGAAAACTCTATTACAAACTTTCTAAGTAGCCTGGCCCATCCATCATTTTCTCCTCTGTCAGTAGCTCTTGCTAATTCCACCTCTTACTGGCCACCACCTGCCCCTCTTCTCAAAGAAATGAAAAACACCATCTCATCTCACCACCCCCCAATGCGATTTCAAATAGCAAAGGGCAGGGTGAAAATAATCTAACATCAAGCCCATAACCTGCCTTCCTAGTTTTGGATTATACCTACTTTGAAGACTGTGTGAGATTCTACTCAGCACTTAAAATCACAGACAGCAACACAGTATACTGGATAGAGAGTCATCAGAGCATCAGAAAGAACTGAATTTAAATTTGACATATATGAATAAAAATTACTTAAACTCTCAAGTACCCTCATGTATCTCTAAGATAATAGCTTGTTAGAGTAGCTGTCAATCTGTTAATAGAGGGAGTTTTCTCCCTGGAAGTTCTTTATAGTTATTAAATCACTGGTCCAGGCTAAATAAGTAAACAAATATATCTTCAAACCAAAAAAGTTATTATCACTAATATCTCCATCAGTTCAAACAATAAAAGGAAGCACCCTATGTGCAATGTACTGTGCTGGTTGCCAGGGAAAGGAAAAACATTTAAGAATAAATTTAGAGCTCAATCTAATGGAGTTTCAAATCTATTTCCCTATCTGTAGAAACATTGTGGCATAGTGGGTAAGTGTGGTAGGCTTAAAACTATAAATAACTGGGATCATATCTTACCTCCAATACTTATTGGCCTCTCAAGCATAGGCAGGTCATTCAACCTCTCAACCCTACTTGCTTTATCTGGAAAATAAGGTCATTAATTTGAGAAGAACCACTGAAAAAAGAGAATAAAATAT
The DNA here is from genome assembly GCF_016433145.1 of Gracilinanus agilis. Taxonomy (NCBI): domain Eukaryota; kingdom Metazoa; phylum Chordata; class Mammalia; order Didelphimorphia; family Didelphidae; genus Gracilinanus; species Gracilinanus agilis. The sequence continues at coordinate 634,330,183 of NC_058131.1, forward strand.
TCTATATTAACTTCTTTACAGACCTGAAAATGCTCCCTAAACCCAACTATTATTTTATTCAAAAGACTTTCATTAAGCACCTACCGTATATGATTTATCTGCAAGGTTTCAGAATCAACACACAAAAAACATTGATATAGTCAAGACAAAAACCCAAGAATTTTGATCTCTTTCAACCAAAATAACTTAGCGCTGCCTTCCAAAAGGTAGCAAACATATTGGGATTATACCAGTGGGGAACATTATATGTCCAGAAGAAAATGAATTCTCAAAGAAAGCAGTTCTGAGGTGAAAACAAAATATACATATGTAGGATTACTGATGACACAGACTCTTTTTCCTACTTCAGTAATCTATCATAGTGGCAGCATGGAATAAGGGAAAGAACATTTTTCTGGGAGTTTATCTCTTTGACCTCTAATCTAGATACTCCTGCTAATTAGCTTTATTAACTTAGATGAATCATTTCAGAATAGGTGATACTAATATAGCATGTTATAATTTAGAAAGTGCTATACACATATGTATGGAGGGCAGGGAGAGGAACTATCTACTACACGGCCTATGGAGCATGTGTAAGTATGGACCTGAAGGGACCACTTCATGGGACATTCTGGAATAATGAATAAAATTCCTTATTGGTGCCTTAGTACTGTTCAAGGGGTGTATGAGTCAAGATGATTGATCTTTGAATTTCTACCCACTAAGTAGACTAAAAAAGAAGAGAGCTCTAGCTGTGTGACCCTGGGCAAGTCAATTAATCCCCACTACCTAATCCTTACCACTCTTCTACCTTGGAACCAATACTTAGTATTGATTTCTAAGACAGAAGGTAAGGGTTTAAAAAAAGAGAGAGTTTCTTTCTATCTGTCTGACTCCTCTCTTTGTCTATTCTTCCTTCTATCCTTTTTTCCTTCCTTCCTTCCTCTGATTCCTTCATTTCTTCCTTCTGTCCTTTCTATCCTCTATTTTTTTGGAAGAAGTCCTATGTAATATTTCCTATGAGGCATCTCTGTAAAACAGAGCAGCTATAAATATGTGGTAGCAAACTCAAGTCCCAATTCTGTTTTATCTTCCTGTGAAAATAGAAAGAACAGTGATTCTGAAGTTGTCGTTTTCAGCCTTGGAAGCAACTTTGTGTGTTCAAGAGATTAAGAATTTCTAAGTCCTCAGTTAGTGCCAAATGGTTGTCCTTTATACTTGAAGATACCCAAAATGATATCACTATGTCAGACTCAGTGAACATTGTTACTGACTGTGATTGATCAGACCAATATGAACTCCGAAGACTCTACCATAGATCAGGTACAAATGGCCAGATGCCTCTAAATTTGGAGATCTCACATTTTTCTATTAATCATCTCTCCAACTTCCCCCTTTCTTATATTACTCCCCTTCCCCTCAGCCCCTTCCTTATTCTCCTTCTACTTCTCTATAGGGTAAAATAGGATTCTATGCCCCAATAAATCTGACTATTCTCCCCTCTGAGCCAATTCCAATGAGAGTAATGTTTATATATTAGCCATCACCAACTTCATCCTCCCCTCCACTGTAATAGATCCCCTTGTGCCTCTTTATGTGATATAATTCACACAATATTTCTCTCTTCCCATTTCTCTTAGTACAATCCTATTTTTCCCACTTAGGTTTTTTCTTTTTTACATATCATCCTAAAAAGCTTACTACCATACCATCTATTTATACTTCATCTAACTACTATGATAATGATAATAATTTTTAAGAGTTACAGATATCATCTTTCCATACTAGAATAAAAATAATTTGACCTTATTGAAGTCCTTAAATTTTTTCTCTTTCTTATTTACTTTTTTATGCTTCTCTTGAATTTTGTATTTGGACATCAAATCTTCTAAGTCTGGTCTTTTATTCTGAAATGCTTGGAAGGGGGAAACTAGGTGGCTTAGTGGATTGAGAGCCAGGCTCAGAGATAGGAGGTCCTGGGTTGAAATCTGGCCTCAGGCACTTCCTAGCTGTGTGACCCTGGGCAAGTCACTTGACCCCCGTTGCCTAGCCTTTACCACTCTTCTACCAAGATCTTTTTATCATCTCCGATAATCTGATAAGGATGGCTTAGTTGATAAAGAAATAAATAGACATGGAAGATCTTTCAGCTCATGGTTCCAGCTCTGTCTCTGGGACCATGGAGTTTATTATATATATTTCAAGACTCATTTCACACAAAAGAACCCCCCTGAAACATCACAGATGCACAAAAGTTACAAATTATGTCATATCAAAACAAAACATCTCATTTGACTTCAGAATAGAACAAGGCCAAGGCTGAATTTTGGCTGGCCCATTATCAAAAGCTAACACTGGGAATACTTTCTCAGGGACCAATAGCCCCCACTGGAAGAGGTTTTGTCTAAATTTTATCCAGTTTCAACCTTGACTTGTCTAGAAACAGATTCAGAGTCCAGGCAACCTTTTGCTTAATTTCTGTCTTTAGTCCTGAAGAGAAGGCCACAATACTTTTCAACAAGAAAGGGTGTGGATCACAAAATGGGTCAAAAGAGGAGTCTCAGTTTTTTATCTATTTGAGACTCTGATTCTCTTATTGGCATCCCACACTCTTCTGCCTTAGAACCAATACACAGTAGTGATTCTAAGACAGAAAGGAAGGGTTTTTTTAAAAATGCTTGGAAATATTCCATTTTATTAAATAATCAAACTTTCTCCCAAAAGAATTTAGTCAGTTTTGATGGGTAGGTGATTCTTGGTTGTAAACCCAGTTCCCTTTCCTTCCAGAATACCATATCCCAAGCCTTCCAGTCCTTCAATGTGGAAGCTGCCAGATCCTATGTAATCCTGACTAGGGCACCATGATATTTTAATTATTTCTTTCTGCTTGCAGTATTTTCTTCTTGGCCTGGGAGCTATTGAACTTGGCTATAACATTCCTGGGATTGTCATTTGGGAATTTATTGCAGGATATCATCTATGGAATCTTTCATTTTCTATTTTACCCTATTGTTCAAGAATATCAGGGCTGTTTTCTTGGATAATTTCTTATAATATGATGTCTAGGTTTTTTAGTTTATCATGAATTTTAGGTGTTCTTATAATTCTTAAATTGTCTTTCCTGGAATTACTTACTAGATCAGTTTTTAATGGTATACCTCATATTTTCTTCTATTTTTTCATTCTTTTGGTTTTGTTTTAGTGTTTCTCAATTCCCTTAAAGTCATTAGCTTCCATTTTTACAATCCTAATTTTTAAAGAATGAATTTCCCTAGGTTCAAACCCGGCCTCAGCCACTTCCCAGCTGTGTGACCCTGGGCAAGTCACTTGACCCCCATTGCCCACCCTTACCACTCTTCCACCTATGAGACAATACACCGAAATTAAGGGTTTAAAAAAAAAAAAAGAATGAATTTCCCCCATGATCTTTCAATCGTCCTTCTCCATTTGTTCCATTCTACTTTTCATAGAACCCTTTTCTTCATTGGATTTTTATACTTCTTTTTCCAGTTGACCAATTTTGCTTTTTAAGCTATTTTCTTTTTGCATTTCTTTTTTGCCTATTTTTCTTAGAACTGTCTTATTTGATTTTTGAATTTTTTAAAAAATTCTTCCAGAGTCTGAGACCAATTCCCATTTTTCTTTGATGTTTTACATGTGGTCATGTGGTTGCTTGTATCTCACAGTCCCCTGTTGACTCCGTGCTTTGCTCTTTGCCTCCATAGAAGTTTTATAGGGTTACATGTTTCTTTTGTTGTTTGCTCATCTTCCCGGTCTTTTTTTTTTTTTTTTTTGCCTGTGGACTGGGAGTTTTGAAATCAGATATTCTGTCTCTTCTGCTGTTGGCTTGTAGGTCTCAGTATTCAGAGCTATTTTGCCCTGGGGATAAGAGCTTCACGACAGGGCAGGCTTGAAAGAGCCAAGAGCTATGGACTTCAGGATTCACCATGGGCTAGTAGCAGGGCCTGAAAGTCCAAGGGGTGGGTCTGGGGCATGGGGTGCCTTGTTTGTGGTGGCGTAAGCAAGCTCCTAGGATGCCAAAGTTGGACTATGCTTGGAATCTAGAGCATTAAATCAGGGGTTAGTCAGCCAGAACTCCTCTGTGGGCAGTTTTGCTTCTGGTTCCCCCTCATCCAGAGAAAATCCCATGAAAATCAATTCTCTCTGCTCGCCTTTCAAGTTGTGCTCAGGGGGACGGTCCTCTCACTCCGTCTTGCTGTTGGTTTTTTACTCCTGTCATTTTGAGACACTTTTTAAAGATTGGTTTATCAGAATTGTTTCAGCTTTCACTGCTACTAAGCCACCATCTTGGTTCTACTACCTCACACTTTGCTTGAGTCACTGAAATTCTGCTTTGCTCATACTAGACCTCACCAGAGTTAATGCCAACTATATTTAGAGCAAAGTCTCTTACAATTATTAGAGTACTTCTTGGAGAAGGTGACCACCAAGAGGAGGAGAAACCAAATCCCTGGTTTTGCTCTCCAGAACATATGCAAGGATCTTTCTTCCTTTCTCACTAGGTTGCATTCCATATTTCTCCATCATGTCTCTTTATCTTTGACCATTACTTCAATTCTGGAATTCACAACTCAAAGGCTATGAGGCCCCTCTCTTTGACTGGTAGCTTCTGTAAGAACCTCTGTGTAAGGAATGCACCCAGGTGAGCCATCACTTAATTTCCTCATAGAGCTTCAATTCAGACTTCTTCATCATGCCCCCTCCTCATCTATTTTCCCTTCCCCTCCATTCTCAGATTCTTTTTATTTTGTCTTCCATCATTAGAATGTGAGTTCTTTAAGTTTTACAAACAACCTTTTTGCTTGTTTGTATTCCTAGCACTTAACTCAGTGCCTGGCACATTGCAAGTGCTTAATAAATATTAATTAACTTACTGACTGGTCTTGAGGGGGACAGTGAAGAATCAAAGTGAAGATGAAATGCTGACTCTACAGTCTTGAGTTTTGATATGGAAGTCTTAAATTACCTAGAGAGTATATTAGGAACAAGTTAATGGAGCTCTGTAAGTCTCTATTAATAAGCACTTGTTCATCTCTTATGGTCAGCATTTGTTTCATAGGAAAGAAATACATAACTATCCTAATCTGATTTATATTTAATTCATTAACTGATTTAGTATTTTTAAGTGTTTTCTATATGCAAAACACTGTGTGAGGATATAAATGGAAAGGTAAGCTAGAGCCTACTCTCAAGCAGCTCACATTCTAATAGAGGAGACAACACATATAGAAGGTTTCAGTTGTAAATTAGATAGAAAAACCCTGTGGTCTTTAGGTCGCAGCGGACAAATCAGATGATGATACCTCTTTTTATGTAATTTTTACCAACAAAATTGTATCTGTTTCTGATGATGAACCATTTGATCATGCTAAGGTGGCAAGAACTTTATTTTTCTGCTCTGGCTAGAGCTCTTCCAGGAGCAGTTGTCATATTACATCTCCACAGGGATTGCTTCTCACGATGAAGGTTTTGGGCATGGAGTTGGAAGCAGAGCTACGCCCAAGGCTCTTGGGCTCAGGAGCCTGAGAAGTCTCCATCAGGATCTGAAGTAAGATGATGATCAGGGCAGCAATGGTGGATTAGCCTGTCTGGCACATAGTTTCCTTCCTCTCCCTTAGGATGCTGTGCTATTTTAGTTGCACTGATTTGCCCTCCCTATGAGTGGTAGTTGATAGAGATGGCTGGCTTCTTCTCTATAAAAGCTGCCTCTCCTGATGATGGTTGTGAAGGCGAGGCTAGAATCAGCACCAGTGGTCTAAGGAGCACTGCCACTTCCAATAGCCTTTGGGGGACACTTGGTCAGCAGTTGTCTCTGACAATGGTAAGGAAGGTGAGCCCCTTCTCCACAATGATTTTTTTCCAACGATGATGACTAGAAGCAGATTTGGTGGTTTAGGGAACACTTCTGTCCCCAATGCTCTTGAACCCAGAATTCTGGACTGATTCCATCCAAGTCTATGGGGAAATAATGGCTAAAGTGTCAGTGGTGGTTTCATTTGCCTGGAACAGGATGCCTCCTATCTATACTCATTTTACATTGATCATCTTTCTACTCCCTTCTTTGGGAAGTTCCGAGATGTGAACCCAACCTAATGATTTAACTGAGTCTCCTTAGGGACCTGAGGTAAGAGCACAAAGCTCCAGAGAGTATGTAAAAAAACTCTGCCCTTTCTTTTTAGAGGCTAGATACCCCCCAGTATTGAACCCAGTCCATTACGTGACTATAGAGTAGAAAGAGACCCCTTAATGACAGAGGAAACAGGCAAATGCTCCAGCCCCCTGGGCACAGAAGCAGTTGTGTGTTTTTACAAATACATTATCTCCTTTTATCCTTATTACAATTCTGTCTGGTATGTAGTATAACTCTTAATGACCATATTTGACAGAGGAAAAACTGATGCTCAGAGATATGATGTGACTTGATCAAGGCCACATATATAGCATACCCTGGGCTCAATGGGGCCAATTATGTGGGACTCTCTTCTAGAACACTGAATAATCAATCTTTATCTAAAAGGAGAGAGTCCCATAAAGCTGACCCTTCAAACCAACAAGTACATTATTAAGCAACAAAGCCTGAAGTGAAACCTCACTCTTCTGACACCATATACAATAAATATGCTTTCCGTAGTCACACAGCTGGTCTCTCAGAGTCATGGTTTATTTCTGCATTCATTACTGGGTCAATAAACATTTATTAAGTGCCTACTATGTACTATTTGTGAAATGCAACCAAACATGTATGACCAAACTATCTCAGAAAATAATAGTGAAGATAAAATTAGATGATAAGGAGAAAAAACATTTTGTGGTAAGAAGGGCTTTGCAAGGTATAAGGATTTTAATGATGGGAATACACTGAAATATTGTGTGTAGAGTTGGGAAGACCTCAGTTCAAATGCTACCTCAGTCTCTTACAAGCTGCATATTCCTGGAAGAGCCAATTCATCCCCTCTAGGCTGAAATGTGTTCATCTATAAATTGAGAGGGTTGGCCCCAATGGCCTCTAACATTTCTTTCCAGCTCTAAATCACTGCTTCTTTGCCACTTTCTCCTTTATTTATATCTCTGCTGAGTGTGCCATACTTATTGCCAAGTGAATCCTCCCCTTTTACCATTTGCTCTCCTAAATTCTATGGTCTGCTCATCTACTTCTGAGAGTAAGGGTCAATTAAATTGCAATTCAGCCTCAGCATCTCTCACCATTTAGCCTCCCCTGCTCTATCTTGTTTCTTTGGCAAGCAGCACATTGCAATTTGGAGTGAATTTATTGGTGTCCTTTGTCAACTAGAAGTAAATGGGCTCAAACTTGGCAAGTGTTTAGGTCTGTAGCACAGGTGAGTGGAGGTGTTATGATGCCTACTATGGAGCTTTGCATATAGTGAAAGCTCAATAAATGCAGTGTGGTATCATGGGGAAAGGACCCGGGCTTGCATTTTGACTCTTTCATTTACTATTATGTACCAATGGACAAATCATTTCAATTCTCTGGGCCTCTGTTTCCTCATTTATAAAATGATTAGATAACTTCTAAGGTCCAGTTCTATCCAGATCCTGATTCTGAGAACATAATAACAGTTTGATTTTATATACTATGTAGAGACATCTTGTGGTAGAATGAAATATGTGGGTATCTATGATATATAATTATGTATTAATAATAATGATATACATAAAGTATTAAGGAAGCAATGGTTGTGAGCTAATTTATATAGGAACAAATAACAAAAGAGAAAATCTCTTTGCACCTTTGAGAAGATTCTGCCTGGCATGAAGAGCCAGAAGCTAGGAGACCTGGTTTCTAGTCTAAATTCTGGCACTAATATATGATGTGAAGTCACAGGTCATTTAACCTCTCTGGTACTCAACCATAAAATAAAATGGTTAGATTAGATGATCTTTAAGATCTCTAGTGGCTAAAATATATGATTCTGAGACTGCTAGATATTCTCTGCATTTGTAATTTTTTCATTTCTTTGCCTAAGATCTATAAACAGTATAATGTGTTATGAGGAAATTAAGCTGCAATATTTATTTAAATAATGCCTAATTTATGTCCTATCACACCCCTGTTTCTAGTTTATGTATGCCTGGATTCGTTTGACTCCTCTGTCCTCATTGTATCCTATATTCTCAGGACTGAGATCTGGCAGCCTTTTTACGAGGTGCCAAAGAAATAGATTTAACGTACTACCTTATACACACTCAACTGATAAAATAACAAAAACTAATAAAAATCAAGTTGGATGTTTTAATGGGGCTGTAGTGAAAAGATACTCAGTGATGTTGTTGGTAGAGCTACAAATGGATTATTTTGCAGGTGGATTATTTTGCAAATAAGTTTGAATATTTGGAAGAGCAATACAGAAGTATGCAATGAAACACAAAATATGATACCTTTCAACTCAGCAGTTCTGTAGGTAGGACTCTGGCATCATAAAAAACAAAATGACAACAAGAACCCACAAAATGAACAAAAATATTCTTCACTGTTATAATGGCAAAAATAGGATACTATATTAATGGTCAATGAAAGGAAATGGTCAAATAAATGATATATTGGTGGAATGGAATGTTATGGTACCATAAAAATGAAAAATTTGAAGTATGCAAGGAAATATGAAAAGGTCTTGTAGGTGATACACAAGTAAAACCCATCAGAATCAGATGACCAAGTCACATAGAATCACTTAATTTTGTTAAAATTTTATTCAATACAACGAAAACACATTGTAATATGAAATTACTAGTTCTGATGGATTTGTTGTATCCCCTCTATGATAGTACCTTATACATAATAGGCATTTGCTATTTCTCATTTGAACTACATATTTCCTGGGGCTTATTTTGTGATTGGGAATTTTAGGCTACATCTCTGGAACTGTATTTATTTATTCATTCATTTATTTGTTTGTTTGTTTGCTTGCTTGCTTGCTTGCTTGTTTGTTTGTTTGTTTGTTTGCTTGCTTGTTTGTTTATTTGTTTGTTTGTTTGTTTGTTTGTTTTTAAACCCTTTACTTCTGTGTATTGGCTCCTTGGTGGAAGAGTGGTAAAGGTGAGCAATGGGGGTCAAGTGACTTGCCCAGGGTCACACAGCTGAGAAGTGTCTGAGATCAAATTTGAACCTAGGACCTCCCATCTCTAGGCCTGACTCTTAATCTACTGAGCTACCCAGCTGCCCCCTGTATTTATGAGTCATTATCCCAAGCCTCCATTTTTCAGACTGTGCTAGATGGAATATTCGATGATCAATTTACTTGGTAACCCCTAATATTCCTTGCTAGTCTCTCTGGGATATATACCATAAATTATAGGATTAGACTGCTGCCACTATCTCCCGACCCTGAGAAACACTAATGTTCCTATCTTGGATCCCTACTAAAATTTCTGCCAGAACTTAGTAGTAGGACTGAACACTTCGAAGAGAAGCTTACAGGGAAGAACACAGAAGAGGGAATCCACTTTTATGTCCTTCCCTTTCTCTCACATGCATATACCACCCTTGATTTCCTATATTGTTGTTGTTTGGTCATTTCAATCATGTCTGACTCTTCATGACCCTATTTGTAGTTTTCTTTGGAAAAGATACTAGAATGGTTTTTTCCTTCCCCCACTCATTTTACAGGTAAGGAAACTGAGGCAAACAGCGTTAAGTAACTTGCTCAAGATCACACAGTTAGTTAATGGCCAAGACCAGATTCGAACCCAGGAAGATGAGTCTTCCTCACTCTAGATCTGGCACTCTATCCACTGCGCCACTTAGCTATCCATCTGTCCCACAGACCCACTTGCTATACCGTAACTTTCCTTGCTACAAATATCATAAGGAAAAGGAGGGATGTAGAAATGAATCAATAAAAATGTATTAAGTATCTATTGTGTGCCAGACATTGTGTTAGGCTCTGGATACAAAGAAAGCAGCCCCTATTCTAAAGGATCTCATTGTCTGATGAAAGGAGACAACATACAATCAACTCTGTACAGAGAAGATATATAGAGAATAAATTGGAGATTACCAACAAAAGGGGGGAACTACAATGAAGAGAAATAAGGAAAGGCTTCCTGTAGAAGGTGGGATTTTATCTGGGATGTGAAGGAAGTCAGAAAAATCAGGAGACAGAGATAAAGTGGGAATACATTCAGGCATGAGGGGCAGCAGGTGAAAATACCCAAAGTTGGGAGATGGAACAGAGTAGTTCAGGGCAGGAGTTCCAACCCCAATATCAGCTTCTAATAAAGGATTTTTTAAGCTCTTAAGACATTTATCTGTCTAATACATGCTCATACAATTGTTCGTGTGTAGAAATGGAAAATTTGAAGTAGACTAAATTAAATGACTTCCTTAAGGTCAGTTGTGAGGTATAAAGACTGTCCAGTGATGGGGTCAACTAATTCTCAACTTACTCTTCCTTTCAGTTTCATCCTTGCCCGCCATGTAAGTGCTGCGTTTGGGGCCCCTTCCACTTTACACTGCCATGTCTCTCTGAAGGCATATGAATGCGTCTATTCATAGCTCTATAGTTCGCTTTGATCATTTCTGCATGCAAAGTGAAGTTTTTATTACTCATCCGAATTTTTTGAAGAAGGCTTAGCAGGAGTCAGACTGACAGATTAAGTCCTCAGTTTTCTGATTAAAATAGTTATAGAATGTTACAAACTTTCTTTGAGGAGGAAGATATGGAATAATTTTAAAATCTGGTTCAGAATAAAAAAGAGAGAGTTATAATGAAACCACAAATCTCAAACAACAACACATTCTGGGCTGTCCAAGTTTTAAAGGTAAATTAGTTGAATAAAAATGTCAATTACAATGAAAAAATGAAAAAAGTGATCCAAAAATTGCATGGTATAGTATATTATTGATCAAATATCTTCTTAGGCCAGTTACTTCCCCTCTTTAGGCCTCAGTTTCCTCATATGTAAAATAGGAGGATAGGTCTAGATAACTTCTACAATCCTTTGAAATCTAAAACTCTATGATCTATAATTTGAATATATTTTCTTCATGTAGAAATATTGAAAAAATTGAGTAGCTCCTATGAGTTAGTAGCTGTATTCTGGATCTGGTTATATACCATCACTATAGAATATCAAATCAGAAAATTAAAAGATAATTTGAAAAAGCAGCTAGGTGGCTTGGTAGATTGAAAGCCAGGCCAAAAGATGGGAGGTCTTGCATTCAAAGCTGGTCACAGATTCTTTCTTGCCATGTCACTTAACCCCCATTGCCTAGCCTTTACCTTTACCACTCTTTTAAGATGGAAGGTAAAGGTTAAAAAAAAGGATTATTTGATTTTCTCATTAATATCCTGAATATTTATAGGGCAGTCTGGCAAAAGAAAAAACAGAAAATAAGCCATTATGCCAGACTTAGACAAGCTGAATTACAGTAGAGGTTGTTTTTAAAATAATAATTCCATTATAAAAGAAGAAAATTCTTTTTTGTCAGAAATATAAATAATAATAAAAATATCAGAAATATTTTTATGTATTTAATATATTAAATATATTATTTTTCTATATCGATATATTTAAATAATTAAATATAATTTCACACCAGCACACATCCCTGCCCATAACATTTCGTATGATTTTCTCTAGTTGGGTACAGGTGAGAATGGTCTAAACATACACACAGGGGGCAGCTGGATGGCTCAGTGGATTGAGAGCCAGGCCTAGAGACAGGAGGTCATAGGTTCAAATCTGGCCTCAGATACTTCCTAGCTGTGTGACCCTGGGCAAGTCACTTGAGCCCCATTGCCTGGCCCTTACCACTCTTCTGCCTTGGAGCCAAATCACAGTATTGACTCCAAGACAGAAGGTAAGGGTTTTAATAAAAAAAATAATAATAATAAAATAAACATACACACATAATTGTATTGGACCCTTCAAAGCCTCCCTTTTGGTATCCTCCAGGCTGTTTATCACAGTATCCTCTACCTGATCCAAAGATTGCCTTCAAGCTAGCAGCAATTTCGTTGGTTTTTCATCAACTTTACAATAAAAAAAAATCACATTTGTATATATCAATGGCAGCTTATTTTACAATCCCTCCTGACCCTTATGGTTTTAAATTTCCACCTGTCTATGCTTGTGTTGATCACCATAAACTTTTTAGTACTATATAAATGTGAGATATTGTTCTGTAGACACCCTTTCATAGTTGTAGGCAGTGTGGATGTTATATTCTTGTTTCTGCTATTCTCTATGAATAAAAACCATTCCATATGTTTGTAGTCTTTATATTTTCAATCTCTGGCCATTCCTAATACAAAGAATATTCTCTTTTCTTGTCTTCATCTTCTGGTTTCCCTGGTTTCTTCAAGTCCCAGCTAAAAATCTAGCCTTTAGAGTAGTGATTCCCAAAGTGGGTGCCACCGCCCCCTGGTGGGTGCTGCAGCGATCCAGGAGGGGGGTGATGATCACAGGTGCATTTATCTTTCCTATTAATTGCTACTAAAATTTTTTAAAAATTAATTTCCAGGGACGCTAAGTAATATTTTTTCTGGAAAGGGGGTGGTAGGCCAAAAAAGTTTGGAAACCACTGTTCTAAAGGAAGCCTTTCTCAATCTTCTTGAATCCTAGTGCCTTCTCTCTATTGATTATTTCCAATTATTCTCTATGTATAGCTTCTTTGTACACAGTTTGTTTGCATGTTGTCTCCCTCAGCTACTTGAGAGTAGGAATGGTCTCCCCACCCCATATCCCTTTTCTTTTGTATCATTACAATTTAAGACAGTCTTTAGGGCATAGTAGTAGGTACTTAACAGTAGGTACTGACTGGCTAATCAATTCCTCCCAATTGTACTGCTGTGCCTTGAATTGGTTATCCATCCCTGATCATTAAGTTGTTTTAGTTGGTGGGTGGGGGTAGATCATTGTATATATAAAATAGTTTTTTATATCTTTGTATGAATACTGTTTTTCTTTCTAATTTTTTACTTGGAATATATTCCCAGTAGTAGGACTACCAGATCATTAGTTATGTAACTTGCTTTATGGCTTTCATTTTGTATTTTCCAATTGCTTTCTAATAAAGTCGCACCAAATATTTGCAAAGTTGCCAGCAATGTATGAGTATGTATCTTTTCCTTCAGCTGCCCTAATACTGGCTTTGATCTTTTCTATTTATTTCTGTGAAATGCACTTTCTCAACTATCCTGGGGAGAAGTACAGGGGAGGCATGAAGGGAAATCATCATCCTTTGAGGATGACTTTTATTCTCAACCAAAAATAATTCAAGTCTTATGAATTGCATTGTTAGCCAATCTGGGAAATTCTATTTGGGATTTAAAAGGGAAAAAAGAATATGGCCATAAGCAACCATTTGGCTATTCTTCTCTGACTCATAAAATTGATTCAAAAGGTAATTTATAGAAACCCTTATCTTTCATCTTAGAATCATTATAATGTATTGGTTCCAAGGCAGAAGACTGAGGCTGGATTTGAACCCAGAACCTCTCATTTCTAAGCTTGGCTTTCAATCCATTGAGTCAACTAGCTTCCCCTACAGGTAATTTTTTTTTAAAAAGAAGCTCTGTCCATATGCTGAGTGTAGCAATCCAGGTATACATTAATTGTGATATTATTTTAAGAATGCTCAAAAACTGACTCTTATATTGCTTATGATTGATTTCGGTAACCTTGAGTTAAACTGAACCTCAACCTTGCCAAATTCCTAGCCTTTCCCTAAGCCTACACTCCTGAAGACTGGTCAGTTATCTCAGTCTCCTTATTTTACTTATAATAATCAATTAACATATGTATCAAACAACTGTAGATGTCTTAGGCCATATTGAACTCCTAATCTGGGTATTGTCTTAGAATCAAGCAGTTTGTATCTCATGATGATTACCTCATAATGTTAATATGTCAGACCACTTGGCTCTCCCCTTATCCCCCCCATACTGTTGTAACCCCAATAAAAGTAGCTATATGGCAGTTGAGGAGGAAGCTCTGAACCATGGAAGCTCTTGCCCACCAGAGCTTACTCGCTGTCTGACTACCTTAGGCTAGGACCTTCGCTGTCTCTGTGTCTTTATTCTCACCCTATGTTCTCTTTCCATTAGTCCTTATCCAGTAACCCATTTTCACTCTGTCCTTGGTTCTCCTTTCTGAGTGTCCTACCCACAAGGAATTTTCATGGAGCTGCTGGACGGCTTCACTGAGAAATAGTCATTTTGTCTGAAGAAATACATGAGTTCTTAAAGGGATGACTATGGAAAAGGCAATAGTGAATTGAATGTATAAATTCTGATTAATCTCTTTTTTAAAAGCCAGGAGGTAAATTGAGCGTCAGGCCTGGATATAAGAGATCCTGAATTTAAATCTGGCCCCAGATACTTCTTAGTTGTGGGAGCCTGGGCAAGTCACTTAACCCTTATTGGCTAGCCCTGAATGCTCTTCTGCCTTAGAATGGAACACACAGTATTGACTTAAGACAGAAGGTAAAGGTTTTTTAAAAAGCCAGTCTGACTACATTCTGGCCACAACTTGCTCAAGATACACTATCAGCTCAAATACCAAATGCTTTTGCTCCATTTGCTCCCAATCTTTGTTAAAAGATTCTTAAAAAGTGAAAGCCCACAAGATCATAGGATGTTAGATTTTAGAGCTGAAAGGAATCTTTCAGACCAAATCCAACCCTCTCATTTTATGGATGAAGAAAATGTGACACAAAGAGACTTTTAGTGATGTTTGCTCAGGTCACAGAACTAAGTATCTGAGACAGAATTTAAACACAGGTCATCCTGCCTCCAATTCCAGTATCCTTAGCATCATGCTAGGCTGGTGTAGCAGTTATAATCATCTGACTGGCAGAAGTGAGTGAACCAATTTGAACTCATCTCAGAGAATGGATTTGGAGTTCTCTAGGCATTTCTATTTGCAAAAGAGGAATATCTATTCTGCCCTATGTCAGTATGTGTCAGAGGCATAATTTGACCCCAAGTTTTTCCAATACTCATTTGAGTTTTTTTAATTTTGTTGGCAAAATTTTGAGTTTTTTTGGCAGAGAATGGAATGGTTTGCCACTTCCCTCTCTAGTTCATTTTACAGATGAGGAAACTAAGGCAAACAGGGTTAAGTGACTTGCTCAGAGTCACACGGAATAAGTGTCTGAGGTCAGATTTGAACTCAGGAAGATGAATCTTCCTGACATCAGACCTGACACTCTATTTAATGAGTCAACTAGCTGCCCCAAAGACTGGCTATCTATTCACACTGTTCTATTTCTTTTCTTAAAGCTTTATAGTTCTAGATATTTGATTAAAACAATTGTTCTGCTATTTTCAAATAGTTGTTATTTATACTATGGTAATATGACCTAGTAGTTAGAGATTGGGTCATGGAATCAGGAAAATCTGATTTTGAGACCCTGGACAAATCATTTATCCTCTCCATGCTTTAGGCAACTTTTTAAATACTAAATTGTACACTTCTTAGCTGTATGACCCTGAGCAAGTCACTTAACCCTCACTGCCTAGCCCTTACCACTCTTCTGCCTTGGAACCAATAAGGTAATGGCTTTTAAAAAATAATAGTAATAATAAAAAATAAAGACTAAATTGCAGAGAAAGCATTAAGCAGTATTTGTAGAGGGAATTTCCTCTTCTAGGTAGTCCTATACCATTAAAATTCCAGATGCATTATGCATTTTTAATCCAGTGGAATTGCTTGTCAGCTCAGGGCAGGGGGCAGAGGGGGGAGAGGAGGGAGAGAAAATTAATCATGTAACCATGGAAATTCTTGAGCTAAGTCAGTTGTACAAAAAAACAAGCCATTCCTCAATTGATAAATGGTCAAGGGGACATGAATAGGCAGTTTTCGGATAAAGAAATCAAAACTATCAATAAACACATGAAAAAGTGTTCCAAATCTCTCATAATTAGAGAAATGCAAATAAAAACAACTCTGAGGTACCATCTCACACCTAGCAGATTGGCTAATATGACAGTAAAGGAAAATAATAAATGTTGGAGGGGTTGTGGCAAAATTGGGACACTAATACATTGCTGGTAGAGTTGAGAATTGATCCAATCATTCTGGAAGGCAACTTGGAACTATGAAGGACTTTAAAAGATTGCCTGCCCTTTGATCCAGCCATACCACTGCTGAGTTTGTACCCCAAAGAGATAATAAGGAAAAATACTTGTACAAAAATATTTATAGCCTCTTTATAGTGGCAAAAATTTGGAAAATGAGGGGATGTCCATCAGTTAGGGATTGGCTGAACAAATTGTGGTATCTGATGGTGATGGAATACTATTTTGCTAAAAGGAATAATAAACTGGAGGAATTCCATGTGAACTGGAACGACCTCCAGGAATTGATGTGGAGTGAAAGGAGCAGAGCCAGAAGAACATTATACACAGAGATGGATACACTGTGGCACAATTGAACATAATAGACTTCTCTACTAACAACAATGCAATGATTCAGGACAATTCTGAGGGACTTATAAGAAAGAAAACTATCCACATCCAGAGAAAAACTGTGGGAATAGAAATACAGAAGAAAAACAATTGCTTGATCACATGGTTCGATGGGAATAAGATTGGGGATTTTGACTTTAAATTGATCACTCTATTGCAAATATTAATAATATGAAAATAGGTTTGAACAATGATACATGTATATCCCAGTGGAATTGCTCATCAGCTCTGGGAGGGGGGAGGGAAGAGAGGAAGGAAAGAACAAAAATCATGTGACCATCAAAAAATTGTGAACCGATTAATTAATTTTGCTTTTTGAAACATAATAAAATAATCAGTAAATATTTAGTAAATAAATAAAAATGGAATAAAGAATAAAGAATATTTTAAACTATATTCTTAATTATTTTTAAAGAAATTATAGATATATTTCCTTTCTATTTGACTAATATAATTCTCTTGGAGAAAGCCTGGATTCCTCTTACTGCTACATAAAACCATATGTAAATATATAAAGAATCTGAAATTTTTTAAGCATATGTGAATTCCTTTAATTCAAAACTGATAGTAACATGTCTACAATTTAGTAGATGAATCCCAGAGAGTTGTACAAGGTACACAGGATTAAATGACTTTCCAGGGTCCCAAAGTTAGTGTCAGCAGGGGTATTTGAACCCATGTTCTCCTAACTCTAAGCCCAGCACTAGTACTCTCTCTCTATAGTAGCCTCTAATAATAGATTTACAAAATAAAAAAAATTAGAACTAGAAGGTGATTTGTTACTCATCAACCTTATTTTATGGGTGAGTTAACTAAGATTGGAAATGTAAAACAATTTGACCAAGATCGCACAGCTCATAAGTGGACCAATATAATTTAACCCCAAGTATTCTGACTCAAACTGCACCTAGGTGCTCTGGATCCTACCAATAACCACTTTGTACATCCCTGGACCAGTATGTTCAGAGTTCAGAGAAGGAGGATAAAAAATATTTATACATTTTGACTTGACATAATATCAGGGGGCTTTTATCCTCTTTAGTTTCCAAGAATTAGGGTATTCATATTCTGCGTAACATCTAGAGGTTATTTCAGAGTCAGTGCCCTGTCCCTAGAACTCTCTTAGAGGAGGGTGATGATTTATTTATTGTCAAGCTTGAATATACTTCAGCAAATGGGGAAAAACAAAAGCAAAAACAATTACTTCAGGAATTGGAGTAATGATGCATTTCAATGGTCTTAGGCTTTCAGTCTTAGGAAGTATACCATCCATAGCCTAGCTCGTCAATTTAAGCTTGGAAGTGTTCTGTGGCATTGAAGACTCAATGGCTTTTTGAAAAGACTAAGAAATAATCCTGTTTCCCAGGAAACATACTCTCATTTGCTCTCTTTGGGCAGCACCTCCTCCTCCATAAATGGATCATGAATATGAATGTACTTGTCCAGGTAAGTGGCTGCTGCCTCTGACCTGCATGTAATAAATGTGTTAAAACACAAGGAAGACTAGGATCTTAGGTCTGAATTTATTCTTAAGGAAAAGGCCATAGCAACAGAGCCAAGTTTCTGTATTTTGGCAGCATAAGAAATGTACTGTCAGAGACCAAGTCAAAGAAGCCATGCACACCATCTGAGAAGAAGGACCCAGAAAAGAGGACCCCAGTGCTTCCATTTTAACAGGAAGAGTATACTTTTTTGCGTCTAGTTGACTAGCTATCCCCTAAATTTACTTTTCCATCTCCTATTTCTGTCCCCTTTGAACAGGCTGTCCCCCATGCCAGGATTAGAGCTATGACTAGTACCATTGGACCTCCCAAGGAAATTCCATCAAGGAAGGGAGCCAGCTTGAAAGCTTATGGTGTCAGAGAACAGAATGATTCCAAAAGGACCAAACTCAATTAGGGTACAAACACAATGTGAGAGAAAGAACACCATTTGAGAGCTCCCTATAGCATTCATTTAATTTTTTTGCAATAACTAACTATCATACTTATAATTATTTAATAATTAAGTTATTAACTTTTTTCTCTATCTCACCTTTGTCCACCCACAGAAAGAAAAAGGAAAGAAGAAACAAAGAAGAAAGAAGAGAGGAAGGAAGGAAGGAAGGAAGGAAGGAAGGAAGGACGGAAGGAAGGAAGGAAGGAAGGAACAAAGGAATGAATGAAAGAAGGAAGGAATGAATGAAGGAATGAAGGAAGGACCCTTGTATAGATAAGCATAGTATAGCAAAACACATTTCCACACTGATAACAACTAAAAAATTGAAATCCTCATTATGAAAATTTTGCCCATCTCTATCTCTCTGTTATAAAGTAGGCAGCATTCTTCATCAGTCCTCTGGAATCAGGATCAATCAATTCATTGATCAGAGTTCTTAAGTCAGAATTGTTTTTATAATATTTGTGTTACAGTATAAATCATTCTTCTTGTTCTGCTCACTTCACTTTGCATCATTTCATACAAGTTTTCCCAGGTCTCTGAAACCATCTCTAATTCATTTTCACTGCTAGCTAGAAATAGCAAAATGGAAAATGGAAAAGTAAACTCCATTGTTACTATACCATATGAAGCAGACTTATCTGTTGCATCCTTTCCATAGAATGTGGATTCCTTGAAAGCCAGGATTATTTTGACTTCGAATCTAGAGTATCTGGCCTAGTGCCTGCCATCTAGCAGGCACTTGATTAATATTTATTGAATTTGAACTGCATCTGATGCTGTCCCAGGTACCCCTTCCCAGACGCACTATCTCTTGACAAATCCCCTTGTTCAGTCTCTTATTAAATGTCCCCATGTATATGCTGTTCTCATTCAACAAAACTATAAACTCCATGCCAGCAAGGATCACATCTTATTTATCTTTGTATTTTACTTTATACTCAGACAGTAGGTATAATAATATATATTATATTATACACTTATATTTTATTTATATTTATAATGCTATATTATATAATATATAATAATTAATAACTGCCTATTTNCAAATCCCCTTGTTCAGTCTCTTATTAAATGTCCCCATGTATATGCTGTTCTCATTCAACAAAACTATAAACTCCATGCCAGCAAGGATCACATCTTATTTATCTTTGTATTTTACTTTATACTCAGACAGTAGGTATAATAGTATATATTATATTATACACTTATATTTTATTTATATTTATAATGCTATATTATATAATATATAATAATTAATAACTGCCTATTTATTTCTAGGTTTTAGAGTTAGGAAAAAAACTTTAATGTAGCTAGAGCCTAATCCTATCATTCTACAGATAAGGAAAGTGGAGGTCCAATAAAGGGAAGTGATTTGCCCAATGTCACCCAGCTAGCAAATGTCAGATACAGGATTTGTACTCATTTCCTCTGATTCTGGATCCAATGCTTTCCTGATTATATTGCAAACCATTCCTGAGCCATATTGCAGTATCACCTCTGGTCCCTAGTGATAAATGTTGATCATTACGCTGTATCCAATGTGAAATAATTGGACAACTTAAAGGAGAGTTGTCCAGGATACATAGTTATCTTTAAAGGAGGGCTTTTAAAAATAAAGTCAATTTTAGATATAGGATCTGGCTTCCAAAATTAGGAGTAAGAAACAATTGTCGGTATTTAGGTAAATTCAATTAGGAAAGATTTTTTTTTAAATTTAAAGGCTGTTACTCAAGGTCTTTGTTCTCCTCATGTGGGTCTAAATTGTTATTGTTCAGTTGTCTTCAGTTATGCATAACTCTTCATGGCTTTATTTGGGGTTTTCTAGGCAAAAACCCTGAGGTGATTTGTCATTTCCTCTTCCAACTCATTTTACAAATAAGGAAACTTAGGCAAACAGGTCTAAGTGACTTGCCCAAGGTCACACAGCTAGTAAGTAACTGAGGCAAGATTTGAACTCATGAAGATGAGTCACAAATTAGGGTCACCTAAAAATCTCTAAAAGAGAACCAAGTATTTCTTTCCTGGTTACTTCCTGGAATATATGGAGAAAACAATAGACTTGGTTCCTCTACCTCATGTATCACCTCACCTTCTGTCATAGGTCTTCAAAGGAAGTACATAAATCCATATTGGAATAGATGACAGCTGAGAAGTGCCAGTCAAATGCCCATTGTCCACTCTTTTTGATGCTAGGGATTTCTGAAAAAATAAGAAGTTGCTTGAGCAGTAAAAACAATGTACATGCCTCAGTTTGGGGCAAAATCAAGTCAGAATTATTACAATTTCCAATAATAATTGCTAACATTTATATAGCACATACTATTTGCCCAGGTACTATGATAGATGGCACACTGAAATTTCTAAGCAGCATGGCAGCTAGGGATGTGTAGGAATTAAATTTATGGTTGGACTAAATATAAGAGAATGTGGTTGCTAATTTTAAAAATTAATACAGCTCAAGTCAAAATGATTTTTTAGCAGATTTACAAAAAGAGGGAAAAAGTAAAAATCTTATCACAAGTTTCTGAGTGATTGAGTTGAAAAGGTGGAGCTTTCTAAGTGGCTTGAGAGCTCTCCCACCTAGAGCCAAGTAGGGGTGTTCAAGCTTTGGTTGATTAAATTTAAAAGTAGGAAAAGGGAGAGTCAATCCCATCTTCACAGATGGCATATCTGACCTCACAGGGTGCCCATCCACTGCAAATCAGGTTGTCTCCTCTCTCTCTCTTCCCTGGCCTTCACTGACAATTTTATAAAAGTCAAATAAGGCTAAATATTTCTTAGAATCATTATTGAAGAACCATATTGAAGCTTTTCTCCTTCACCAACTGCATTTCTGAGTCACTGTTTTGGTCCCCAGAAAAATCTTGATAGCTTGTAGTTTATGAATAACTCTAATGATTTCAATTTCATCATTTAATCCAGATCCTGTCGATCATTATTTATCGATCCCTATAACATTCTCCTTCCTTCCTCAGTGAGTTCAGTGCCTAGCTCACAAATATTTTCTCCACCACAACTCTTATCTTCCTACTAATGGACTTCAAAATACATACTGATATCGCCTCAAATATCTTAACTCTCTAGTTTCTCATGACCTGTTCCTCCAGTCTACTTCTGCTCCAAATGGAGATGGTTATACCTTTGATCTTGTCATCACCCAAAAGTATTCTATATCTATGTTCATGAACTTTAAAATTCCTTTATCAGATCATATTTATCATTCTCTGTGCCTTGCAAGACCTAACCTTGTTTTTCATCATCAATGTGACTTCTAACTGCTCCACCCTTGTCACTTTATAGGCCACTACTCCTGCATTTGCTATACTTTCTTCTCTTCCATATTTTAGACCTTTGGTAAATTATTTCTATGCTGTCCTCAAATGCTTATATCCTTTTGTCCTATAGTCTATCATGCCTTGCCAAAATTCAACTCCTACTCCAGAGAAAGAACTATTGGAGGCATCTTTCCCATCAGTGTATCTTTGGTTTTATTTAGGGGTTTTGGTTATGTATGAATGTACTCTTATAACAATGACCAATATGGCAGTGTATTTTGCATGACAATAAACAAAGAAAAGAAAGATTGCTCCTACCATCTGCCTCCATTGTTACTATTCATGTACTGCTGAATGGAACTTGAGAACTTTATAAAACAATGCTAATTGGGTCCACAATGAATTTAGGTTACATAATTTCAACTAGGGGCAGCTAGGGAATGAGCTCATCTTCATGAGTTTAAATGAAACCTAAGAAACTTCTTAGATATATAACTCTGGGCAAGTCACTTAATCCTGTTTGCCTCAGTTTCCTCATTTATGACATTAGCTGAAGAAGGAAATGGCAAATCACTCTAGTATCTTTGCCAAGAAAACCCTAAATGAAATCATAAAAGGATGGAACACAACTGAAAAATGATTGAAATCTGGACTCATCCCTTCTTAAAATAAGTCAGTCTTTCATATTCCCTATTCAATTAACTATCCCATTCACCACAAAGGCTATTCCAAATATTTTCATCTCTCCTCAAGCCCTTCTCCTCTCCCCAATACACGCTCCCCTCTCCTTCAGCTGAAAATCTCCCTTTATACTTCACAGAAAAAAAATTGTATGTAGATACTTAGGTTGAAAGGACAAAAATTGTTCACTGATTGAATATTTAGGGTGAGAGTAAGGAATTAAAGATGACTTGAGGACATTGATTCTTTCAACACAAATGGGAAATTTTGGAAGAAGGATGGGTTAGGGAGAAGATGAGTTCTGCTTTGAATATATCAAGTTTGAGATGTCTAGATTATCCATTTTAAAATGTCCAACCAATAGTCAATGATGCCTTCAAACAGACTTTAGAAACTGATAAGATGTTGAAAGTCTATATGTAGCCTCCTCAAAGACATTGTATATAAGTCTTAAAATATACTTATATAATTATATGTATTTTGAATATATAATCAGAAATACAATTTTGAATACAGATAAACTGTGCATCAATTATATATAAAATTATACATCATTTTTAATATACATATTATTGAACATAATTTCTTTTTGCAGAGTTCACATGTCATATTCCTATTCATTACCCTTCCTAGAGCCTCACACAGCATTAAGTGTGAGGTAGGTGTTCCATAATAACAAGGACCATTCACATTCACAATTCACTTCACAGTTTCCAAAGTCTTTTCCTCACAACAAACTTGTGAGGGAGGTATTCACAGACTTTGAGGAAGGTGTGATGTTCTATTTTTGAGGTGATGGGATAAATTTTAATTGTATATAATAGTTCTATCTTCTTCTAAATCTGGGAGGATAGAAGGAGCATATCAATCTGGTTAACAAAGTGATTATATTGAAATATGGGTGGAGAGCTAAAACCTTACCAAGTAATCTTTATTGCTTCTTGATTGGCTGAGAGTAGCCCTGGGAGTATAGATTGGATCAATTGCCTCAATTCAGAGAGTCCAGATGTACCAAAGCCCACTTTGGGAATCACTGGTCTAGGGAATGATAGATAATGAAATAATTTTAAAAGTTTAAGGTCTACCTAGTCTAGGACTGGGCAGAAAAGTGGCAAAGTAGATAGAATGTAGGTCCTGAAGTCTAGAAAAGTCATCTTCCTGAGTTTAAATCTAGCCTCAGATCCTTACTAGTTATGTGACCCTGGGCAAGTCACTTAATTTGTTTGCCTCAGTTTTGTTATCTATAAAATAAACTAGAGAAGGAGATTGTAGGTCACTCCAGTATTTTTGCCAGGAAAACCCCAAATAGGGTCACAAAGAGTCAGACATGACTGAAACAACTGAACAACAATGACAAAGTCTAAAAGTAGGTATATTTCTTCTCTTAATTTTTAACCCCTTACCTTCCATCTTAGAATAAATATTATGTATTAGTACCAAGGCAGATGAGAATTATGGGGTAGGCATTGGAGATTAAATGACTTGCCCAGGGTCACATAGCTAGGAAATATCTGAGGTCAAATTTGAACCCAAGATCTCCCATCTCTAGACCTGGGTCTCAATTAACTGAGTCACCTACTATCTCCTTTTTCTTTAACTTATTGAGTTTGTTTGGTCTGCTTTCCCTTTCAACAAATCCTAGACTACATATTCTTCTTAGTCTCTAGAATATGGAGACTGAAAGTAGAAGAGAATGGGAGGCTATATGTCAGATTAAGACACTTAATGGAATGGAAACTGCAAAAGAAAGGGGAAGAAGTCTTTCAGGAATAAGTATAGATCTCTGAATCTAGAAAGCCAAGCTATCTCAGGAAATAAAGAAATTCTGAAGTCATGAAAGTGATCACAAAAGGCTTAGAAAGTAGCAAAAAAAAAATTTTTTAAGCCTTTCTCATTCTTCTTCCCACCCCATTGCCCACCTTTTTCTGAGTGCCTTTTCTCTGGGATGACTTCAAACTTAATTCTGTGTATATATTGCTTGTACATTCTTGTTTTCATGTGTGTGTTTTTTTCCGTTAGAATTTAAATTGGAAGGCGAGATCTATTCTTTTGCCCTTTCGTTGCATCTCTAGCATTTAGCACACAGTACCTGGTACATATTAAGCACTTGATAATTAATTTTTTTTTTTGATAATTAATTTTTGATGACTATTGTCTTGGTGATGTTAATGTTGGTGGTGGTGTTGAAAAATGAGAACTCTGTCTTAGTTTGCCTCAAAGGAAGACCTGGGATCTTGGAAATCAGTTGCAGATTAATGAGACCAAAGTCCCCAGTCAGAAACTTTGACAGTGGGGGAAGTATTATTATCCCCCTTTTCCAGGTAAGGAAACAAAGGCCCAGAGAAATTATAACACTCAAATTTATGGTGGTTTTCCTTCATATTTGAAGAGGACCAAAATGTCATCATTGGTGACATCCTTTGACTCCTGCATAAATTGGGTTTAAGTGATCTAGAGTTGCCCCAAAGTGGTCAGCTTCACTCTTCCTTCCAGTCATCAGTGTCCATTGGCAAGACGAAAATCAAGACAGCTGGTGACGCCCCAGAGTACAATGGATGATCTCACTTCGTCAATGTCAAATCAAGGACTTTGGTACTCTACAACACCTGCTTCAGCCATCTTCATGGCTTTTGGGACAAACCATTCTCCTCTACCCATTCTACCAGTGGTTGCCTTCTCTTGCTGGGATAAACATCTCCCCACAACTTGCCAATGGGTTTGAGGCCCATTGGTTATTCTCAATGTGGTTTATAGCCTGCCTGCAGAGATGATTTACCCAGGCATGGTCACCGGCCATGCTATAGCTTCTTGAAGTTGCAGATGAGAGCTGGATGGCAGGTGGACAGCAAAGGAGGATGAATAGCTCCTAAATGGACTTGGCAAGCATTCACAGCAGACGTGCTCATCTCTCCTGAACACCTCATAAACCCTATAAAATATATAAGCTTACTGTCAAAGTCAGAACTCAAACCTACGACTTGTACTTCTAAATCCTATGTTTTTTCAATCATTTCAAATCTCAATTAGTAAGTATTAATTAAGAACAAGATGAATGTCAGAGCTGTAAGGAGCTTTAGAGATTATCCAGTCTAATCTCCTCATTTTACAGATGATATAACTGAGGTCTCGAAAGATTAAATGATTTCCCCTAGGTCACACATCTAGCTAGTATTCTATGGTCTCCTGGTAAGCAGTTTAAAAACATTCTTTAAAAGTGACTACAAGGACAAAATTTTAAAGATTATGCAGGACTTGAATGAAGAAATATGAGAAGAAACCCCCAATCTATCCTAATGGAAGTGGGGAGTCCACAGGTATTACCTATTGCATATGTTTTGAGTTTTTTCAATGTATTAATCAATTATGCTGATTTTTTTCTTCTTCAAAAATATTTATTTTATTTTATTTTATTATTTTATGGTATGTCTTTCTGGGAAAGAGAGGAGAAAGGATAACTGTGGCGATAGAAAAATGGATTCTCATGCAGCTTAGCCATGGCTCAACCTCTAACCTACCAAGACTAAAATAGTCACCCACTAGGGCATGCTCTACTTTCCAAATACCCATATCCCAAGTGGTCTATGCCAGTTCAGGCTCAATTACCATTGAGTAAAAGTTATGTTCATACTTGTGGTGACTTTTCAGTTGACAGTTGAGTACCCTGAATATGTCAGTGTTTCAATATAATATTGTGAGAATGAGTCAATGTAATATGTGACACTTCTCTTACTGCAGCTGCAGCACCTAAAATGTGTCAGGACTTCACTGCATCAATCATTGTGCTAAATTTCATTCACTATTTGCTTATGCCTGTGAATTTGATAACCAGCTTTCTTGCTTAGAATTCATCAGTGACATTTAGTGAGAGCTCACTTGTTATTATAAAGCTCTCGTGTGTATTGGGAGACCACACCAGGAGGAGAGTGTTCAGTTCTTGACTCCACATTTTAGGACAGACTCTGGAAGGCTGGAATAAATCCAGAAGATGATGAGCAGAATGAGGCAAGAAATGGAAACCATTTGACATTCATGGAATGGTTAAAGCTTTGACATTCATGGAATGGTTAAAGCAACTGGAAATGCTTAACTCTTAAGAGATTTAAAGGAGATGCAATAGCTGTCTTCAAGTGTCTGAAGCATTATCATATGGAAAAGGAATCATATTTATCCTCCTTGACTCTAGCAGGCAAAACTAGGTATAGAGGGTAGAAGTTACAGAGAGAAAGATTGAGTCTTGAAGGAAGATTTCCTCAGAAGAATAACTATTTAAAAGAATAGGTTGCTTCACTGATGGTCTTTCAGAAGAGCCTAGATGACTACTTGTCAGGAATAACATAGATTAAGTTCTGTTTTGGTACAAATTAGTTAGATGATTCCTATTCTCCCTTTCAACTCCAAGATTCAGTGATTCTAAGAAACTATGCACAGAATCCTGTAGTAACCTGTGTGGAAAGAGGTAAATGAAATAGAAGACACTTTTTTTTTTGTTAGCTAACCCTCTCAGCTTTGTGTCATATGCACATTTGATGCTTTTTCACTTATATCTTTATCCAAGTCATTGAGAAAAAAATGTTAAGCAACATTGAACCATTCACAGATCTCTGGGGCACCCCACTGGAAGCCTACTTGAGAAATGACATTGAATCATTAATGACTATTCTGAGTCAGACTTTTCAGCCTGTTCTGAATCTAATTGTTCTATTATCTAGCTCATAGGTCTCTTGCTTTTCCACCATTTCCACAATATTCTCATGATTTATTTTGTCAAACTCTTTGCTTAAAATTTAGGTAAACTATATATATAGTATGATCCTTATCTACCAGATTTCTAGCACTATCAAAAAAGGAAATAGAAGTCTGGCATGACCCATTTTTGCTGAAGCCATACTTCTCTTTTGTGATCACTGCTTCTCACTTTCTAGATAGTAACTATCTTTTTAATGGTATGTTCTATAATTTTTTTCATAAATTTTAAAGTTAGACTTATTAATATAGTATTTTCTTCATTAAAATCATATTTATATATATTTAATTTCTTCTGTAGTTGTTTTTTGTTTTAATTGTAAAAACATTTCTAATTTGAACATGTTTTATTCACTTATTACAAAATAGCAATGCTGATAAATTTGTCAGCCTTGGAAAACAGAACCACTAAAGTAGTTAAAAAGAACAAATCTTTAATCAGCACAAGGGAAACAGAGTTTTTTATGGCTACCACACAGTCATGCACACACACAGTACCGAAACCACACCAAGCTAAGCTTTGAGACTCTAGGAACAATGTCTCTGGGAAAATGCACCCAAAGAGAATTTCCAAGGAACTGAAGAACTCAGGATCTTATATATACTTTGGGGAATAAAGGAAAGGAAAGACAACTGATTGGCTTACATGAAGAAAACAGAAAGAGGGCTGAACTACTTGTGAGGGGCCTTGATACCATGAGAGAAACTTCTAAGACAAAAGTATACTTAAGATTGGACTATATCTACTACTTCTATCTAGGATGAGATCTTTGAGTACTTGAAGGTTTATTGTACAGTTTAGGATAAACCTACTAATCCTATCTAGAGTGATTCAGGAGTGCCTGAGGGTTCATAAAACAAAGTTGCCAGATTATATTTATTTTTTTAAAAAATTTCCCATTATAGATATGGTTACATTTGCTCCTTTGTTTTACGTTGCAGCCCTCTGAATCAATAAAAATGAAAAAAATACAACATACATAAACACACAACTATATGCAAACTAGTAAATTTGTGGCACAATCACTAAAACTGCTTAATGTTTAAATTAGGGAAAGAGAATTGGCTAATTCAATCAAACTTTCTAGCTCTGATCCCAAATCTGATTACCTAGGATACAATTTGTTAATTTGGAATTAGGATTAATGGGCTGTGAGTGGTTTTACTCCTAAATCATGGGACATTCAGAAGCTAATGAGCAAAGTACATTGTAGGAGGAAGTAATACTTAGTCTTTCTGGAGAACATGCTATGTTGGCCTAGTTGTGTATTCTCAGGGTAACCAGTAGGTGGTGCTGCTAGGAAAGGTTGGGTACAAAGAGGGAAGAGAAAGAAGCACTCACACCTTTGCCCACACTCCACCTCAGGAATGTTAGAAGAACAGATTTTTTTTTCCCCAACCTTTCCTTTCATATGAATGACTTAGTGTGCTCTTTCCTTGGTCCATATGCTGCTCCATGCTACAGAACTACCAGAAAACGTTGAATTGCCTAAGAAAGGACAATAGAGTGGGAAAAGTTTGCCTGAATATACCAACTAAATCTATTAGTTCATTACTCAGTACCCTGGGAGAATGGTTGGTCCTAGAAATGTGGCTAATCCTTCTCTCTGATTGAGAAGATTATAAGAGTTTTTAATAAAAATATCAAATAAAAAGTTTTCTTCATGATTACCTCAGAGCCTTAATACTAAAATTAAACAAACAAAAACTTTGTCTTTTTTGGGACGAAGTATAAACCTCTGTCCTGTTTACTTCTAAATGTCATATTTACACAATTTTTCCTCCTGTTATCAATTATGAATAAATTTTGATCATATAACATTATGACCAGTCATAGTTTCATATGAAAATAAAATCAGGAATCAGGGGCAGCATAAAGAAACAGAAGTATCATGTAAAAAAAACTGTTGGCTACAGACCAAGGGAAAGGGGGGAAATTAAACATTCAAATTCCTTTTACTGCTCTCAGTTCCAGTCTGTTCCAGATGCATCTTCATCTTAGATATTTGAAAAGACAGAAGCAGCAGACTTAAAAAGAGAACTCCAGTGGCCTCCCTGTTTCAGTCTGGGTACCTATTCAGAGTATTTGCTGGAGTGTCTCTAATTCCCTGAGTATTGGTCTATAGCAAGCCACAGAGCTTTTATCCTGGAGCCCTGCTGTTCATTCATGAGATTGCAATGCAAGTGGGTCCCTTCAGACTCATGGTACTTCAAGTCTCATCAAGCATTTCTCTGAGTCCCAGAGATAATTGAGTTATACATACCAGAAAATCATGGCCATGATGCTTAGAAAATCCCTGCTTTGCTATTTAAAAGGCCTCCTGCATCTTAGTCTGATTCTGATTGTTAGATTTAATATAGCGTTCTTTCTGGTTGGTGAGTAATTCTGAGTTCAGAAAAGGTAAATTTGAGCAAAAGCTAAAGTCTCAAGTAGCTAAGCTACAGTGTAGCTAATCAGCAGGAAGTGTCTATATTCTAATAAAGAAAAATTATAAAATGAAGCACTTAAACTAGACAATCTTTAATGTCTCTTCAGGCTCTAGTGATCAGAGTCTATGAGTATAATATTTTTTTCTGTTTATAATGCTGTCCCCTGAGCTAAATGTTCTAGCATGAGGAGAATGCAAAGCCATTCTACACAGAGGCCATGGCATTTTAAAAAGTTTCAAGGTTCAAGTAAATATATTGTAAGTAAGGAAGAGAAGGTTAGGTATGGTGTGGGTGCAGACAAATTGTAAACAAGATCCAATAGAAAGATCATACTTAGTTCAGAGCTTTGCCTATTCTAGTCACTTAAGAAAAGCTTGTTGAAAAATTGCACTAACAGTATTGAAGTTCACTGTTCTAATATTCTGTTAGAATTTGGCTAATTACATACAGGGATGGGGTGCAGCTGGGTGGCTCAGTGGATTGAGAGCTAAGTCTAGAGACTGGAAGTTCTAGGTGCAAATCTGACCTCAAATACTTCCTAGCTGTGTGACCCTGGGCAAGTCACTTAATCCCCATTGCCTAGCCTTTACCACTCTTCTTCCTTGGAACAAATACACAGAATTGATTCTAAGACAGAAGGTAAGTTTAAATAAATAAATGAAATTCAGGGATGGGCTTTTGTTATTGTTGTTCAGGTGTTCAGTCATATCCAACTCTTCATGACCCCATGGATCATAGTATGCAGGTATTTCTAGCTTCCACTATCTCTCAAAGTCTGTCCAAGTTCATGTTTGGTATCTCCATGACATTTTCTATCCACTTCATTCTCTGCTATCTCCTTTTCCTTTTGCCTTCAATCTTTGCCAACATCAGTCTTTTCCTGTGAATCCTGTTTTCTCATTATGTGGCCAAAGTATTTAAACTTCAGCTTCCTTATTTGACCTTCCAATGAATAGTCTGAATTAACTCTTTAAATATTGACTGACTTGATATCCTTGTTGTCCAAGTGATTCTCAAAAGACTTTGCCAGTACCACAAATCAAAAGTTTCAGTTCCATTGTGCTCAGCTTTCCTTACAGACCAACTCTTGTAGCCATATGTTGCTACTAGAAAAACCATAGCTTTAATTATATAGAACTTTGTGGGCAAGATAATGTCTCTGCTTTTTAGTATGCTGTCCAAATTTGCCATAACTTTCCTTTCACAGAGCAAGTGTCTCTTAATTTCATGACTGCAGTCACTGTGTGTTGTGATCTTTGAGCCTAAAAATATAAAATCTGACACTGTTTCCCTTTCTTCTCCCTCTATTTGCCAGGAAATAATGGAGCCAGTTGCCAAGATCTTAATTTTTTTTATTAAGATTCAAGCCAGTTTTTAAGATATATCAAAGCAGGGAAGATTCCAAAAGTCTGAAAAAGATCTTGAATGACATTATTATAGACATGAACACAAAAGTTGGGGAGACTCACAGAATCTCAACATTTGAAAGGAATCCTAATGGCCATCTAGTCTGATCCATATTTAAGAAGGTCCTCTATGACATCTATAAGAAGTATTTGCCTACCCTTAGCTAGAACCACAGAACGAGATTGTTTACCAGATCATATTCTAGCATTAGGATGATGCTACAGATAAAATTAATATAGATGGATATATTTAAAGATATTAGGGTTTATTAACAGCCATATTGATAATTAAAAAGAACCACGTGCCTTCTAAGATCTAATTCTAATGCTCGCCATACCTTCCCTTTGGCTGCTTCTTAGCAAAAAGAGCATACCAATCAAGTTCTCTCTATTTAAGCTTTACGTTGGCTCACATAAGAAGGAAGCCCATTAAATCATGGGAAATGTAATTTGAAATGAGATCCAAATGTTCCCAGGAAGTTTAGACCAGAGACCTCAAAATAAGTTTGAGGGTCCCCAAATTTCCAATATCACAATGAAAAAGAGTAAATGAAGATTAGTTTTGTAGGGATGAACAAAAGGTTACTAGAGCTGAGCTTCATTTATTTATTTTACATACTGAAGAATTTGGACTTAATTGATCAGGCAAATAAGGGTCACTATTTTTCTGAGTCCAGGGACCATACTTATAATCTAGCCAGCAACACTCAGAACCCCAGGAAAATAAGAGCTTGTCAATGTCCTCATTATTTAAAATCTTGCTGTCACATTTTTTTCCACAGATGAAGGCACTTTTGTTTTCCATCTCCATGACTCTTTAAATATTTTTAATAGCAAATTTCCACATAAGTTTTCTAAAGTTTTCTAATCCATATTTGTCTCCCTCTCTTCTTCCCCCCCCCTCCTGGAACTGACAAGTGTAAGGGTTAAAAATTAAAATTTGGACTAAATTTATGTGAAATGTAGTCTCCGAAATTACTCAAGTCAGAATGACTGTTTATGGTAGTCTATTTACAAAAGGAGAGAGAGTGAAAGTAAAGGAATTGTGAAAGAGGATAGAGTAAGGTATCTAACTTAACACACTGAGTATTTTTTCAGCCCCTGGATCAACTCAGGCAGGACTAATTAGTCCTCAGCCAGAGAGCCCTCAGCCTTCAGCCAAGGGCCCAGTGATGAATAAAGCAAGGGCTCCAGCCATGAAGCCTCTTCCAAGACAGGGGCCTCCCTGGAGGATAGTCCCTCCAGAAAGCCAGGAAAAGGAGTCAGCCTTTTCACTCACCTGTGTGATAGTCCAAGAGCTGCCTCACCAACATCAGAGTCTCAGGTCTATGAAGCAAGTCCTTCACCAGCCTCCAACTCAAACTTCAACTACAACTTGAACTCTGAAGAGCTCTCCTCACAGGAAGTTACAATGGCTTTTAAAGACACTTCTTTGTGTCACTTCCTGTGCCTTCCTCCACTTTATGTGGACCAATCACATTCTTAGAATTTTATTAGGACTGCCCAGTGGGCAGTCAGTTGTTTCTGATTTGTCACCCACTTTTAGCACACATGGGTTATAGACCTCCCCCAACTCAAGCATAAAGTGCGGTGTATATACTTCTGGTGATTAAATCTAAAAATGGGCAGGGGAGAGGTTAATCCCATCTTCACACAAGCAATCGAATCTATGATGTCTCATTTTTCTAACAGTCTTGGATTACTAAATTTCATGTTAACACATACACTTAATCCTACTGTAGATTAATGAACCTAATGTAAATTCTGCAGTTATAAAAAAAATTCTAACATGACTGTGTTATCATGAAAAGTCTTTTTTCTTATGTGCCAGTTAAAGCAGAGAATCAATAGTTTTTTCAATCACAAATAGCATAAATGTCACAAATAATGCCCAATATATTTGGCTAATAAGTTCTAGCACTCAGTAATAACTCATGTTCTCTAATTTTATGGTATGCTTAAATAATTCAGGTAAGAAAGGAGAAATTGGAAAATAAACAACTTTTATAGAATCATTGTTATAGTCTTGCTGCAGTAGGAACAGAAAAAATAAAAAATGGATATGTATCTACACAGGAAGATGCTTTTACATGTACTTATATTAGAGTCAGGAAGACTAGGTTCAAGACCAGCCTCTGACACATAATGCCATATAACCCTGATTAAATAACTTCTCTCAGTGCTGAAAAGTTGTTGATCTGAAAAGTTGTTGATCTGAAAGTCACTAAGTTATCTGAAAATTATTTAAAAAGAAAGAATATGGATGCAAAGGTTTTAATTTCAATAATTCACAAAGAGCCTTTACTAAGGCACCAAAATATAAAGGGGGAACTGGGATATCACATGCCTTCATAATCCCAAATTCATAAATTCTCAAACATGTAGAACAAAGATGCTCTGGATTCATTCTTAGACCATACTAGCACTGGGATGTTGGATCTCCAGAGTGCAGATTCTACGCCTTCAGGATGCTCAGGAACATCCCTTATAAGGAGAGTTATCTTCCTCTAAGATTATGATTCATGAGTCCTTGATATAAAACACAAATGATTAGCACCCCAAAATCAATAAACTAGTGATTACTGGCTGATTAAGTTAAAAGGGTGGAGCACTCCAAGTACTCAATTAAGTTAAGATAAAAAAAAATTCCCTTTCACAAGATGACAATCAGATATTCCTCCCACCAAGTTCATTTCCAAAAGTGGCATAACTAATTGACAAATGATTCCCTTGCTTGCAAGACACAGTCTCAAATGCCAAGGTGATTCTCTTGTATGCTGGTCTTACTATGAGTTGGCTCCTCACCGAGTTTGGCTTCTGCTATTACTGGTAGATTCAACCATGGATTCCAGTTGATGGACCTCAGATGATTCTTTCAACCTTTGAAGCTCACAAGATTGCATCCTGATCCATTCTGTCTCTGATAGTCATTAACCTAAGATTAGGAAAGAATAGAGACACAACAAGAATAAAATAAGCATAGGCATATCAATTCATAGGCACATTTTAATCTAGCTTCCCACCTGAAGCCTTAGAGCAGGATATGTTTCACTTGCTACTTTCTGTCTATATATTCAATTTTAACTCAGCAGCCAATTCAAAAGGATTTTCCTCACTACCAGGTAGATAGGAAAGTCATTAAATACCCATGCATGATCTGAATGAGTGCATAAAGTCACTATAGTACCTCATTCCACATTTCCAGAAGCAGTCTCAGAAGTCTCATTTTGGATGTGCAACAGGGAGAGAACACTGCATCCTTCAAAGACTGGGACTCCATCAGTAGTTTCTTTATTAAATAAGAAAAGTGCTTTGTATGCTGTAAAGTATCATATTATGGTTGGTTCTTATTATGATTCAACTAAAATCTATTTTGTAGATATTTTTATAATAGTAAAAGACTTTTAGCAGCTTCTCCCTTTCAAAATGTTCTATGTGAACTTTAAAACCAATTCTTATAGATAGTTATTTTAAAGTCACAATATCCTCCTACCATGGAATTAAGCATTTTATTCTTCTTCTCTGTTTTCTATAGGAAAGCTTGATGCAAACTATGGAGGAATTTGACATTTGGCAAAATCTGATCTTAATTCATTAATTTATTTTGCTGGAAAATTTGAAGCTATAAGCTTTCCTCCCACACCCTTTCCAAATACACCCTTCAGAGGTAGAAGACAAATTTTTTAACACTGAACTATCTTAGCAGTCAATAGCAATGATTATTGTCATGTGAAAATTGAAGCTCAGGGAAGTTTACTAATTTGTCCAAAGTCACAAAAAGTAGTAAACAGAATTGGGATTGAAACTCAGTCCTTTTACTCTACATCTAGTTCTCTTTTAACTATACTATATTGGCCCCTGTCGAATGTGAAATGGTCACAGAATGTGACTAGGATAGAAAAATGTGTTAATAATCTCTCTTTTCCTCCTTAAATGGCTTCACCCAACTGCTTCAGGAAAGGTTAAGATCTTTATTCTTTGGTTCTTACAAAGGACATCTGATCTAGATTTAAGTGTCATTTATAGTCCCAGAAGCTATTAAATGTTCTGGTGCCTTGGTTTACCATCTATAAAATGAAATGGTTAGATTACATCAGCTCAATGATCCTTTTCAACTATAACATTCTATAATCCTCCTATTTGAATATGTGTGTATACAGCTTTACGTACAAATGTGTATATGCAATTAATATAGAAATGTAAATATTTAACATAAAAGTATATGTAATACTTCATGTACATATATTACATGAATTTCATGTATGTAATATTTGCAATGATAAATGTATTTATAAAATGTATGTATGAAACCCTCTAGATCACAGGTTGAAAACTGAAGAGGATCTTAGATATCATCTAGTCCACTCTCTTCAGTTTACAGATGAAGATGTGAAGTCTAACGAGGTTAAGTGACTTATCCAGAGTCACAGGACTGGTAACACCCAAGGGGAGATCTGAACCCAAGTTCCCTGACTTTAAGTTTAATGATCCAATCATTACACCCGGCTACCCTCCCAGTCCTGCCTTTCTCCAAACATCCCTAACCTTTCTCTCCAGAGTCATTCTTCCTCACTGACCACATGCAATCAGTTCCCATGTTTCAGCAATTCTTTTTTTCATATCTCTCAAATCTGTCCTCTTCTCTCCAATCATGCAGCCACCACTGTTACCTTCCATCTAGTCTGACACGTTAGCCTGCTAATTGGTCTCCCTAATTCATCTTTCTTCTCAAATTTTTTCCTCTCAAATTCTCCCTTCTCAGAACTGGTAAAATAATTTTTCTCAAGCTTAGTTGTGAACATCTCATTCCTCTATTCAGAAATCTTTGGCAATTTTGGGCTCCTAAGGAAGGAGAAGGAGAAGGGAACAAAGCAGATATTTATTAAACTGTGTACCAGGTACTATACTAAGAACTATATATCTTATTTAAAACTCAGAATGTTGAATATTTGTTTTTATTATACCCACTTTTCAGTTAAGGAAAATGAGGCAGACAGAGGCTAAATGACTTGCCTAGGGTCACATAGCTAGCAAATGTCTGAAACTGGTTTCTAATATAGGTCTTCCCAACTTTAAGCACAGTACTCTATCCACTGAACTGCTTAGCTACCACCCATTTCTAGGATAAAATGAAGACTTTAATTTTTTTTTTATTTTTAAAAGTTCATTTAATTAATTTCAAATATTTTTCCATGGTTACATGATTCATGTTCTTTCTCTCCTCTCCTTCCACCTCCCTCCCATAGCCAATGCACAATTCCACTGGGTTTTACATGTGTCATTGATCAAGACCTATTTCCATATTATTAATATTTGCACTAGGGTGATCATTTAAAGTCTACATCCCCAAACATATCCCCATCGAACCGTGTGATCAAGCAGTTGCTTTTCTTCTGTGATTCTACTCCCACAGTTCTCTCTCTGGATGTGGATGAGTTCTTTCTCATAAAAGACTAAATTTAAAGTCTTATAAAATGTGGCTCCAGCCTATCCTTCCAGAGTTAATTCACAACATTTTCTTTCGTGCATTTTATGTTACAGCCAAACAGTTCTTGCTAATCCTGAACTAAGCATTCCACCTGCTATCTCTGTGTCTGTGCACAGGCTGTCCCTGTATTTGAAATATAGTCCTTCATCACATCTGTAAGTGTTGAATTTAATGGTTTGGCTAAATATATGAAAATTATAAATCTTTTATTTATAAAAGAGGTAGAAAGAGTGAAAGTATAAAAGGGTAAAAAAGACATTAGCCTATCTAACTAAATATTGTTCCAGTGTTAGCTCAGCCAGGACTTGTTAACCTTCAATCAGAATTAAACTATCTTCAGAAGACAGGAAGGGAAAACCAGCTCTCCACTCACCCAAGACAATGACTGGAGCTGAAGGTGACTCCTGAGGCCAACTTTCTTCTTTGAGCCAACCTTCTTCTTGAAGCCAACTTCCTTCTTGGAGTGACTCTCTTCTTGGAGTTCACTCTCTACTAGCCTCCTTCACCAAACTGATTGCTCAGGGATTTTCCTGACTTTTATGGTGGTTTCCTGTCCCTTCCCCTTTTCATGGGGGCCAATCACAGTTTCCAAATTGTTTGAGTTCTCACCTTTGGAACCATACCTTTCTGAGTGGGTGAACTCTTAAGTTTCTGGCTTGTTCTCAAGTAAGGTGTAAACTCACTAAGTGGTTTGTGAGCTCCTCAACTCTTAAGTTTCTGTCTTGTTCTCACCTAATATCAAGGTATGAACTCACAGAGAACCAAGAATTTCCTCTCATACATCCTCATCTTCGAGTCAGCTTTTCAAGGTTCACTTTAGTTGCTGCTTACTCCACTCCTGCTTCTCTCAGTGTTCTCTCCCAACCTGATGGCACATTGGACAAAGCACTGGGCTTGGATTCAGGAAGACCTGACTTCAAATTCAGCCTCAGATACCTACTAGTTATGTTACCCTGGACAAGTCACTTGGTTTGTATGCCTCAGTTTCCTCAATTGTGAAATGGGGATAATAATAGCACCTACTTTGAAGGGTTATTATCAAATGAGATAATATCTGCAAAGTGCTTCACTCAATGCCTAGCAGATAGGAGGTGCTTAATAAATGCTAGTACCCCTGTCCCCTCCAAATTATTTTGTTTTAGCTCATTCATTTACATGCTATATCCTTTAATAGAATGTAAGCTCCTTGAGAAAAGAAACTGTTTTTCCATTCTTGTCTTTCTATCCCCAGGCCTTAGTACCTTGCATAGTAATACATTGGTATGTGAATTACTTGGAAAGAAATAAAATATTTTAATGTATTGACATATAATAAATATACAAAATATCTTTAATTTTTAAGAATATACAACATACCCGTTTGAGGGAACCGCCTGTGTGTTCAGTTTGGGAACTTTTCATTATTAAAAATCAGAGACTGATATACTGTGGTAAAATTGAATGTAATGGACCTCTGTACCAGCAGCAATGCAATGACCCAGGACAGTTCTGAGGGATTTATGGAATAAGAAAGCTACCCACATTCAGAGGAAGGACTGCAGGAGTGGAAACATAGAAGATAAACAATTGCTTGAACACATGGGCTGAGGAGGACATGATTGAGAATGTGGACTCGAAACTACCACACCAATGCAACTATCAATAATATGGAAATAAGTCTTGATCAAGGACACATGATAAAACCAGTGGAAATGTGCATTGGCCATGGGTGGAGAGAGTGCGGGGGGTGAAGGGGAAAGTAGGAGCATGAATCATGTAACCATGTTAAAAATGAATATTAATAAATGGTTAAAAATTAGTCTATAATTTTAGAGAGTTGTCTAAGGTTCAGAGATATTAAATAATTTGCCCATAATTATACACGGTTTCTCAGTGTTAAAAGCATGATTGGAACCAAGATCTTTCAGATCCCAAGTCTAGCATTTTATCCACTTCTCTATGTTGCCTCTCACTTGAAACCAAACAGGGTCTTAATAAAAGTCTATAAAATAGAATGTGATAGCTGTAAGTTTAGTGCAGTGCTTCTCATGTAGTAGGCACTTAACAAATGTTTATTGACTGTAAAAGATCATATACTCTAAGCCCCTCGTTTTATTTTATTTTTTTACTTCCTTACTTTCCATCTTAGAATCAATACTGTGTACAAAAAGGGCTAGGCAATGGGGATTCTGTGACTTGTCCAGGGTCACACAGCTAAGAAGTATCTGAGGCCAT
Source organism: Gracilinanus agilis (assembly GCF_016433145.1). Taxonomy (NCBI): domain Eukaryota; kingdom Metazoa; phylum Chordata; class Mammalia; order Didelphimorphia; family Didelphidae; genus Gracilinanus; species Gracilinanus agilis. Next base: position 634,368,797 of record NC_058131.1, read on the forward strand.
ATTTGAACCCAGGACCTCCTATCTCTAGACCTGACTCTCAATCCAGTGACCCACCCAGCTGTCCCTCTAACCCTCTAATTTTTTAGATGAAAAAACTAAGGTTCAGAGAAGTTTCAATGATTTATCTAAGGTCATTCTGGTGAAAGAGATGCAATTAGAACCTAAGTCCATTATATCAGGATACAGTACACTAATCTCATTAAGGAGATAGGATTCCTGCTTTGAGATGCTTCCCAAGACTCATGCTTTCTCCCAGAAATTAATAACATTGAGCACTGATTCTTTAAGATAGCCATAAATTACACTGCATGGCCCATGAGGGAGATGCCTACCATTAATAGATATGTGTATAAATGCCTCATCTCCCCCTCTTAAACCATCAGCTCTTTCAAAGTAGAAATTGTGTCTTGTAAAGTTGAACAGAACCTAGTATAATGTCTTGCATTCAATAGGGGCTTAATGAATGTTTGCTGTATTTATATTGTACTTGTAACCCACTCTGCTAGCTCTGAATTGAACAGGAGAAAAGCAAGAGCTTTTCAGGATAACTTAAGGAAGTGTTTGTTTCTGACATAATCTAGGGCTGAAGTCAAGGTTTCCTGAAATAATCAGAGGTTTTATGAGCTGCACAGAATTTGCATTACAATTTATTTGTCTTCTGAAAGAGTTAATGGGCCTATTCCTAGGAAGTCCAAGAATTAAAATCCATTTTGGGAATACAACATCTATTTGTAATGGTAGGGATTGGAGGTTTCTATACACTGGTAGATGACATGAGGAAATCATTAAACCCATTAGAATGCCTGACAACCTATTTTCACCATAGCACACTTGGTTAAGAAAAAGAAATCAATAAAAATCTATTTTTCAGATATCATAATCACATACCAGATAGAAACTCCAGCCTATTGATTTAATTCACAAAATGCAATTGCATGGGCATAGGGTTAATGCATAATTTATTGGGCCTGTTCAAATACAGATAAAAAATAAAATGGGATTCTCATCCTGTATGCTGGCCCTTAAAGAAAAAACAGTATAATAACATTTATCAAGAGCTCTGTCTTTTCCCTTCCTCCTCATCTCAGATTCCCCAGATATATTGCCTTACTATCTCCTCCTTCACGCCTGTCTCATGTGAAGAAGTGGCCTTCTTGCAAAAGGACCCCCGTACACACGTACCCTTGATCCCACCCTCTCCTGTTTTGTCTAGCAGACTGCCTCCCCTAATCAGACACACTCTCCTTAGTCTTCAGTTTCTCCCTATCAACTGCAGACTCTTCACCTGTTGTCTAAAAGCATGCTAATGTCTCCTCAGTCATTAAATAAAAAAGAAACCTTCACTTGATCCATTCATTCCCTTAAGCTTTTCTCCTATATCCTCCTTCTCTTCTCAGCTAACCTCTTTGAGAAAGTCATCTACAACAGATACCTCCACTTCACTCGCTTGCTTTTAAGTCCTCTACAGTGTGACTTCTGGTCTTATCATCAAACAGAAACTGCTTTCCAAGGTTTCTGATGACTTCTTAATTGCCACATCTAACAGTCTTTTCTCAAAGGTCATTCTTTTTTTCTCTCCTGGCTTTTCTTTTAACTCTCTGGTCTTTGTTACCATGCTTCAGCTGCCTTCTCACCCTGGACTTTCCTTTAGCACTGTGGCTTCCTCTTCTATCCTGTGGCTGTGTTATTCTATTGAAGAGTTCCTATCAGAACCTCACAGCCTTCCTTCTTACACTCCTTTCCCAACACGCTTCTTGAATTTCTAAACTTTGCCCCATGAGTCTAGGAAGAGTCAGACAGAACTGAAAAACAAGTGAACAACATTTAGGGAGAGTTTTTGTTGAGGGGGAGAGAAATAAGGGATTGAGTAGTGAAGAGAGGAATGTTTGAATGAAGGAGTAGAATTCAGGGTATCACTAGGTAGGGTATCACTGAGTAGGAGTTTGTCAATCGCTGAGAAATGAGCTTAGGTAGGTTATCAGCATCCTTAGGAGTCAGACCTCAGAGTAGAGTCTTCTCAGTTTGTTTCTCATCTTATGTCCTTCATAAGTTTTTTCTTGCATGTGTGATATATGTCTTCTTTCACAACATGAGGAATATGGAAATTTGTATTGCATGACAACAGAAGAATAATCTATATCAGAATGTTTGCCATATGGGCAGAGAGGAAAGGAGGGAGGAAGAGAATTTGGATTTTAAAAAGGTCAAAAATCAGTTATTAAAAAGTTGGCTCTATATGTAATTTAAAAATAAAATGAAAGACAAAAAATACAAAACATTCTTTATAGAAATAAAGGAAGACTTAAATAATGCAAGAATATACATTTTTCATTATTAGGATGCCCCCCAAAATAAAAATATACTTCTGACTAAATTAATTTACATATTGCTTATAATTCTAATTAAATTCTCAAGAGTTTACTTTATAAACCCTAAGCAAAGTTATATCAGTCTGGGAAGGAATAAAAATATAAGCCTTTTCTAAAGGTTGTAAAAGAGAAAAATGGGAAAGATTATGGTTGGACTGGATATTAAAGTTTGGTTGCCTGGGATCGATTACTCAATCCCAAATAAGAGGCCCAAGTCAGGATGACTTTTATGGTGGTTTATTTACACTTAGGAAAGTTTAAGGTAGGGAAAATGAGAGAGAAAAACTCTGGCCTGGACTGGAGGCCCAAACCAGGGAGGCTTAGAAGACCCAGCAGAGGGGCACAGAGGTTAATTAAAGAAGGCTTCTAGCCACAAGACTTCTTCTAAGAAAAGAGGCCTCCTTGAGGCTAGAGCCTCCAGAAACGCCAAGAGAAGAGAAAGAGAGTCAGCCTGACTTACCCACATGACAATTCAAAGGGAAGCAGTCTGAGGTCTCACCCAAGCTGAGCTCCTCTAACACCAAGTTCAAAGCACCAAAAGCCCTTGACAGGAAGTTACCATCATATTTAAAAGATAGCAGCTTTCGTCACTTCCTGCATCCACCTCTGGTTTCACGTGGACAAATGGTAGCCTCAATCCTGTTTTGGACTGCCCAGGAGGCAGTCACTTGTTTTTGATTTGTCACTTACTATCACATGTGGGTCACAGACACTTAATTCTAAGTTGGGTGGGGTGACATTCTTGGTGGCTAAAGTCTAAAGAATGAATGAGGGTGAGCCAATTCCATTTACACAAGGTAAATAATTTAAAAGCATATAAATGAGAGGAGATATGCACTTTCAGACTTTAAATTATGTTATAAAGCTGTAGTCATCAAAATTTGTTTGGTACTGGTTAAATATAGAAAAGTAGACCAAATAAGTAAGGCCATAAACAATCAAATTCAATTAAAAAATGTATATAAAATATAAACTACTCTGGGAAGGACTTTCTATATGGCAAAAACTACTAGAAAAACCAGAAAGACATTTAGGACCAAAAGAAAAAAAAGAGGATTAAAATAGAATACACCATAATAAGTTCCAAATGTCTAAATGCTCATGACCTATATATAAAGTCACTTCATTAGGAAGAACTCTTCATAATTGTAGTTAGGGGAGAATTCTTAACCAAATAAGGATATGGGTCATCATAAAAGTAATGGATCAGTTATCTTTATCTGTTCTGGAGTGCCCTCCAATAATGCAGATTGTAATCTATCAGGTTTTGACATTCTATATGACTATAATCTCCCAAAAGTTTGTCAGAAGGGGTCTATGCAGTGTTTTGGAGTCCTTTCTCACTTTCTTCCAACATCAATGGCACTTAGTGGAACATCTCCTAGTGGTCATTCCTCAATTTTGCCATTATACCAGCCCATGTTCTCTTTATGCCATACAATTATTTTCCTTATTGATATCCTTTAGTTCTGTTCTTTAGAGTTGTGCATTAGATATATGTTTCAGCCTTCTCAATTCACTATGTGCCTTTCTGTTGGTAATGCTAACCTTTAGGTCTTTGGAGGCAAAGGTATTTCAACTCAGCAACACCAGTAAAATGTTCATATTGAAAAAGATGGGTTTTTACTTTCTTATTCAATTATATGAAACTGAAAAGCTCTTGCAAGAATGAAACAAAAGCATAAAGGATAAAAAAGAAAACTATCAATTGGGTGAAAATTGTACAAAATATGTGATAAAGTTCTGATATCTAAGATACAAAGAATTGCATCTTTTAGTTACTATACCAAAACAATAGATCATCAAAACTTTAAAAATAAATGGAAGGGTAAAGAAGAAAAGTACTGAAATCAGATATCACAAAGTAGCAAGGGATATGTTGGAAGAAAAGGATTAGTAGATAGGACTAGTAGCTGACAGGAATCACATATAAGAAGACATTCAATAATGATAATATTAAAAACTCTTGGCTATCTATATGTATATACACATAGTTTGGTTAATAAATAAGGTGTAATAGAGATTTTCATCCTGGGAGGCAAATTTACCTTCTTAGGTATCATATGCTATAATATAAGAGATCAGTATGGTATATTAAAAAGCTATACTAATATGAAGAAACCCAGGAATCAGAGATGGGGAATATGGCAGATTTTTAAAAATTGTATCTTGATTAATAGAGTGCCAAAAGGAGGGTGTACAAATTAAAATGAATTTATAGTAACTTCAAATATTATATTTCATAAAATTTATTTATAATCATTAGAAGTAAAGGAATAAAAAATAACAAAATAAAACCACGTGCTCAAGCTAATTTAGCTGTTCAAAATGCCTGCGCTCGTGGCTGTCCTCATAGGAAGGTAAAAGACCTAGACACCCAGCTCCTCCCAATTTATCTCCTGTGTTCAGCTCATAACAACAGGAATTCAGTGGGCTCCTGGGTAATGTAGTTCAAAGTTATAAGATTTCCAGTTACACATTAACCCCTGAGATTCCATAGAATCTCGAACGGATCTTATAAGCATAATCAACATTTAAATTACAATAATTTGGGGATAAAAGGGAAAGAGAACAAAACCAACGATTGCTAGGTACATTGACAAAAAGCCAATTTGGGGGCAGTCTCCTTTGGCATAAGAGTATATATTCAAAACAAATGCATTCAACCCCCCATAGTTCAATTTAGCACATCCCAAAGTTCACTTTGGATCTTCTGGTGTAGCATGTGGTCTCTGCAGGCATCTTCATGGCACCTTCTCCAAACAATTCACTTTCTGGATTTGGGGAGGTAGAAAGTTTCTTATCCTAAAATTACTCTCAAAAGATTTTAAACTTTGCATTATAAGATAATAATACATTCCCCCCTGAGGAGGATGGTGACAAATACAGGGATCACTCATGGATGCATGGCTGAGTTATGAGGTATATGAATCAGTTGGATAAAGAAAATCAAAAACATCAAAAAAATCCAAATAAAAGAGAAAAAATAACTTGTGGATAAAATATAAAATACCAACGTCTTATGTCTAACAATTCTAAGTAAAGGAAAAATAAACCTATAATAGGTCCTTGAATCAGGGACCAATTAAAGTGATTTATGTAATTATGCACTTACCCAATCAGTAGCCAGGACTACAGAAAATCTGCCATACTATGAAAGGCAGAAAAGGGACTAGATTATTAGCAACAAATTGGAAACAGCGTTTTCTGGTCTGATTTTACCTTTTCTCTAAGGCAGTGATGGGCAAACTTTTTAAAGAGGGGGCCAAAGGAAAGGAAATGCTCATCTGTCAGTTTGTTTCTAAGGCAACTCTTTTGAAGTTTCATTGTATTGTATCCTACTCATTGTATTTGTCAGATTAGGAAAAATGTCACACTGCTGGATAGAACATTTCAGGGGGCTGCATCTGGCCCTCAGGCTGTAGTTTGCCCAACACTGCTCTAAGGGATACTAGAGCCAGGATGGCAGCCAAAGTGAGGTGCTAGTTTATGGTTCAGGGAAGTCCTACCTTTGACATATGTCAAAACAGCCGCAACCTCAAACCCTAAACAAGTTCAAGTCCTCTTGTTGTGGCTCAAAATTTCATCAGTTCCACTGCGATTTGGTCTCTTTGACCTTGTGCTCAATAGGCACTATGCAGTTTAGCTTTGTGCTTCTTTTGGCACTGTACAGTGCCTCTTTTTGTATTCCCTTCTCCTGGAATCAAACAGAATCATTAAGCAAAGTCCCATAATTTTTTAAAACAATCAATGGCATTATTTTTATAGTCTAAAGCTTTTGGGTATGCATTGACATTAGGGTTAATGGACAGTTTTAAAATTACCGTAGTGTAAAATTTAAAAAAAAAACAAAACTTTGTGATACTAATAACATGTGCTTCAAGTCCAAAAAATGAGAGAAAAAAGAAAACTCAAATACTATATAGCACATCCAAGGAAAAACAATGATAAAAAATGTTTAAAAAATCAAAAACATAGTTTACAATCAGTAACACACTGTGTCAGCCAAGGAAATGTAAAATATAAAGGTTTCTCACCTAGAATAAGATCCATTTCCTTTTTAACTTGGCCATGAACCACTGTGTGAGTGCAAATGATTTTCACAAAGTAACAGTTTTATAAAATAGTAGTATATAAGGTAATGAACATTCGAAAAAAAGTACCAAAATTCACAAAATTCACAATAGCCCAATTAATGACATCAGCAAACAAACTCACTATTATATAGGATTCACATGAGTCTCTATATAGCTACTTGCTGTGTGACATTAAAAAAAACAACAAAACCTTATGAACTCATGTATATTTCTCACAAGTTCTATAGATGTAGCAAATCTTTCAACCTTGGGTGAGATGTTTTTAATAGAGCCTATTACTGCCATAATTCCAAAATGTGGCAGAGAAGCCTAGAAAAAACACAAACGTCTATACTGTTGATAAAAATATACTGTCACCAAGAATCTAGTTCATTCTGGTGGAAGGGTAAAGTAAGTTGAAGAGTTACAAATGGTTGATGCTCCCTCTTGGGAGCCATCCAGAGTTACCATGCCCTAGGAAGAACTTCCTAGCTCCTCTGGTATGAATGATCAGTCAGAGCTATTGAAAAAAAAAACCCAAGATATCTAAAAATCATCTCTGAAGACCCCTTAAAATCAATTTGAGATATTGAGCTCATTAAATTCTCTAAGGGTTGTATACAATTGTAACCAGTTTTGATGGAGTCTATCCATCATCTATGTGACAATTAACAAAGGCAAAATGGAACAAAAAGGCCATATAGGCAACATGTGACCTTGATGGATCTGGTGACAACCTCAATAGCCAAAACATAATAGCTTAAAATGGTTCAGTGTAACAGAAAGATATTGATCAGATTAACATATGAACTTAAAAAAACTCAAAATTAAATGTTAAAGCAAACAATCAGCAAAATACAATAAGCATGACAGGAATTCAAAAGTCCTTTTTTCCAATTTTGATACAGATACTTCCATAAAACAATGGCATCAGAAAAGGCTTAAAAATCCACCTCCAGACTCTTTAAGGTTTCTTCCCCTTCTCAGGATCATTATCCAGTTAGGTCTCTTTTGTCATATCTCTGAGATCTCCCATAATGAGGGAGAATTCCACACTGAGCATAGTATGGAGGAATCCCAAATTGAATATGTTTTAGAAGCTAGGCAGGCCCAAATGGCAAGGGGGTGTGGGGAGATGAATTTCTCCCCTGAATCTCAGGCAAGCTAATTGCAAGGACTGGTGCACCTAGGAATGGTAGGAAGAAGAGGCATCCTAAAACTGAGAGCTATTCGAGATAGGTAATGTACCACTCTTTCATAGAGTGAGCCATGCTTGCAATTCAACTTCCTATTTGGAAGAGTAACCTTCCTTCCCTTCCCCCTTGGGATAAAATGCTAGGGGCCACATGCTACCTCAGTCCCCTCCCCCATAGGCAGAGCATGGAAGCCTATCTGGGTTAGCCAAACTGGGGTAGGAGTAAGTATGTTCTCCTGCTGAAAAGCCACTAAATGAGGTTTAAAAACCCATGTTGGGGTGGGGGTGGGGGAAAGGATTTATACTTCACCCTCCACAGAAATAAACAAAGGTACTTCTAAAGGGCTCTCAAACCCTCCAGCAATTGGGTGTGGATTGCAGTAGCTCAAGGACAGCAGAAATGGCAAGAACCTTCAGGCAGTGTCTGGTTAAACCTGGGGCTACAGTAGCAGGAAAAACAACCAAAAAAACTGCAGGAGCAGCCTGGCTGGGACCACCCAGGGAGTTAGCAGCAAAAGGTTGGATTAACAACAAAATGGATAGGCAGCAGAAGTGGCTTATCTCTCTGGCCAAGAGCTCCTGGAAAAGCCATCCAAACAAAAGCAGGTAGGCAGATGGGATGCCTGGGGAAAATGTGGGAAAAAAAAAGGAAGGAGCAGGGCACCAGAAACAGGAGGATAGAAAGGGAACTTTGCAAAATTTATCTAGGGTATCTTAAAAAATTGAGAATTTTTTTTCCAACTTCAGTGGTTGTCATCAATGTAAAAATTAAAATGAATATATAATAACTTCAAATATATTTTTATAAAATTTATTTATAATCGCTAGGAGTAAAGGAATAAAAAGGTAATTATATAACAAAATTAAGAAAACATCAAGTACCCAAGCGAATTTACCTGTTCAAAAAATCCTGCATTCACAGCTTTCCTCACAGGAAGAGGAGAGGTCTAGATACCCAGCTCCCTCCAATTTATCTCCTGTCTACATCAGCATGTAAGGACAGGAAGTCAGTGGGCTCCTGGGTAATGTAGTTCAAAGGTACAAAATTTCCAATTACACAAGGGGAAATATTGTATTGGGGGTACATAGCAAAACACCTGAACAAAGTAAGGAAATTGACATAGAATTTGAGAAACTGATCATAAATCTGACAGAAACATTATATTGTAAAAATGGGAATCTGAATTACCTAGAAATAGAACCATTTACTGGAATACCATCTCTGCTATAATCAGAGCAAATGAGAACTTCTTAGCTTTTCTTAATTATCCTTTCATTTTTTAAAAGGTGAAGGAAATGATAATGGAGTTTCTGGTTTGAAACAGACTGAACAAAAAAGAATACCTGGATGGTGATGTAGAAAAAGTGCACATATTGAAAGGAAATGACCACTCCATCTTAGAATCCATGCGAGAGAAAGAGTAAACACAGTCTGACATGTACCTTAAATTTCAGAAGAGAATATTTCAAAATATTCAAAAGCAGGATAGGTAGTATCCCATGGCACAAAATTCTATAAAGGAAATATCTAGAAAATGAAATTCTAAAGACCCAAGCAAAAATGCAATCCTATTCTCACTACAGGAAGAATAATTTTTTAAAAATTCTCTACTGTTGAACAGCTAATCTTGTCTGTCTTACATGAATGATATATTATTCATTATTAAAACATCAAATGGCACTCCAAGATCATTTATTTTCATGTTTACTTTCAAAAATGCTACTATTACCTGTGTTTGGTATTTTCGTATTTAGAAGTACAGTGAGAAAGTATAGTGGGTAAACGGCTTGACTTGGGAGTTAGGAAGATATAAATTCATAATCTTGACAGTCATTTTCCAGCTATAAAAGCCAGAGCAACTTAAATAAAACCTCTAGGATCTAGGTAACTCTCTAAAAAAAGATAAGGACCTACATTGGCAGAGAAGGCTTCTTTATTGGGGAGTTCTCTATATTACTTAAATCACAGGTCCAATCTTTTCTTGTGTCATTATTATCATCCAACTACCTAGAACAATATATCTTAAAAAAATCCTTTGCCCTTTCCCCCTTCTGGACCAATTTCTCTTAAAGCCATTGGATTTATGGTCAAAGAACCTGGGTTCAAGTCTCATCTCCTTCATTTAATAGCTGTGTGATTTAGGATAGGCCTCTTAATTTCACAGTGGCATCACTTGCCCTATCTGTTAAATGATAGAGTTCAACTAAATGACTTCTAAGGAATCTTCCAACTCTAATGCTAAAAAAAAGTATGAAAGATACCCTGAAGTCATTTAAAGTTCTTTACTACCTTTGCTCTCCTAATTAATCCACTAGCAAATACTTTCTTTGGTTAGCTTTTCCTACTTCACCAATATTGAAAAGAGCCCTTTAGTTGCCTTTGGAATGACTGCTCTGTCAGTCTCTATAAAACCAAGGCTGCCTGAGAACTTGGCTTTTACTGAGACTGCATTCTGAAATGGTTTGCAATAACTCTGTCCATGAAAGGATTTACTATGTGTTCTCAAGTGATACTGGAAAAGATTAACACAATGTATTTAAATGGGCACCACATTTCCTTTTGGATTAATCTTTTTATGTATGCTTTGAGGCTGATTCTGATATGTCCTAAGCTATTTATATCAAATTAAAAGCAAATAATACAAATTGGAGCAAAACTATAGTCATGTTATGGAGAGACCGGCAATATACACTTTAAAGGGTGTGTATAGATAAAGAAAAAAGTATACAAGAGCAGATTGGAAAAATGTTGATTTTTTTCAGCAATAAAAGAGGAACAGAGAATTTTTACTATTAAAAAGATCAATTGTCCATCTCATCCAATCGTCTGTCTTCCACAGTGGCCAGGCCAGATGCTTTAGAGAAAGCCATAAAAATCCATTAAGATACCTAATTTTACAATCTTGTATCATGGGAGATATATTTTTTCTGACCCTAGCTGGCAATCATCCCCTGCCCTGAATATTTAAAATTTTTGTCTTCAGAATGTTCTGTAGAAGATACCTAATTTATCTCTCTTCCTCTTTATAGCTTAAGTCTACCCGGTGATTATCCCCTCCTACCTCCATCTGTGAGCTTATCGTAGTATATTTTTTTAACCTTTTTAAGGTGTTAATGTAATTGACTGCTTTGTTGAACTATCTATTTTTCCATTTCAGCATCATTTGTTTTACATCATGAGATCCTAGAGGATAAGGACTGTGCCTATATATTAGGGTGCGGTTTTTGTTTGTTTTTGTATTAATAGAATGAAGTTTAAGGTGCATTCTTAAATCATGTAGTATTTTGGTGGTGGTATGAAAAGAGAACTGGAATTTAAGTCAATGGTCCTGAGTACTAATCCTGACTATACTACTTGTTATCTGTGTGATATCCAGGCATATCAGTTCACCTTTATGGACTTAACAGTTGCCTCAACTGCAAAACTGGGGGGTTTAACTAAATCTCTAAGGTCCTCTCAGCTTTAAATTCTATGAAAAAGTTATCTCATTAAGATAGTGATGACAAAAAAAATAGTGATGACAATAGTTATCCTTGTTCACCAATAGGGTAATCAATGGACAAGCATTCAATAAGTGTCTATAATGCTCCAGGTACTATGAGGGTGCTAGGGAAATAAAGACACCAAATGGAACAGTCCCTGCTTTCAAGGAACTTATAAACTAATAGGAGAGACAACTATTACATATCTAAGTATATGCAGAATCAATCTTGAAATATAATGTAGTTAGGGAGGGAATGCACTAGCAGCTGGGGCGATTAGGGAAATTTTCATGTACAAAAATGGCTCTTAAGCTATATCTGGAAAAGAATATGTCAATGCTATCAAGCAGAAGAGAGGAAGGAGGGAATTCTATACCTGAAGGAATGGCTGGTGCAAAAACATGAAGAAAAGAGTGCTAAGTGAGAAGATTATAAAGCACACATTTTTCTGACCTCTTTTCCAGATGTTTGTGGACATGGCCCCACCCTCATGCCTCTCCACTTGTCATTCAAAACTCACTCCAGATGCTCTGGTCACACTTTGTAGAGGCTAGTCCAAGATCTGTTACCTTGACAACAGAAAGAGTGCATCTGTGAATTCTGGCTTCTGAAAAACCCTAGTTCATTTTGTCTCAGGTAAGGTTGGTGTGATGTTCCTGTAGTCTATTAAAAAAGAAAAAAAAAGTTCTATTAATGCCTTTCTAAAAAGTCACTGCCATTTCTGGTTATACTCTTCCTTACCTCTACCATTTAGTCTAGAATAGAATCCTGCCTTGTAAACAAACCCAGATGCTGCATGCCTGACAGTGTATGAAACTCTGTCTATCAGAGAGAGGCATATTTCATTATCTGTTCTAAGACCATTATTGGTTTTTTTTTTCTATTACTAAAAGTTTGGCTTCCCCATTGTTGTTATTGCATACATTGTTTTTCTGGGACCTATTTGTTTCACTCTGTATCACTTCATACAAATTTTACCATGTTTCTAATGAATTCCTCATATTCTCCATTTTTTACTCTATAATAATATCCCATTACATTCACATAGTACTATTTATTTAGGCACTTTGTTTCCAGTTATCTGCCATTTCCTACAATCATTTTTGCATATTTGTACATTTCCCCATAATGTCTTAATTAAGGCTCTTTAGTATGTGCCATGTGCCATTTTCTTTTCCCATATCGGTTTCTATCTATATCATTAACTGTGATATGATTAAAATTATACATTCTTAACATGTAACTAAATATTGAGGCTTCCATATCGAATCCTAAATTCTAAAACTGAAGTTGTCTTTAAATTCTCTTGCTTCCAACTCTTGAGTAGTTTTATACCTTTATCACCATTATAGAATGAAAGAATGAACAACTGCTATTTAGAAAACATATATTATAAAGCAATACTACTTCTAATTTCTGTTTCTCACACCCCTCTACTTCCTGTATTAGAATAGTAGATTCTAATAGACCAGATCAGTGATGGTAAACCTTTTAGAGACTGAGTGCCCAAACTGCAACCCTCATGTTGCATGTGAGCCCCCCACCTTACCCCAGGGAGGGGAGGGAGGAAGCACTCCCACTGGGCTGCTGGGCAGAGGGGTGGCTGATGAGGGAAATTTCCACAGGCAGTGTGGAGAGGGGGAAGGGAGCAGCCCCACTCCAGTATATGTGCCACAGGTTTGCCAACATGGGACTAGATTCTAAAAAGTCTGAAATAAGCATGTGGCTATTTTTGCTCATGATGAATGCCAATGTGGTTCCAGAGTCCTCCTGAGACTAGACATTATCTGCATAGAGAGCTGGCCTAGATTCAGAAAGACTTGTGTTCATCTTGGCCCTGACTTATGTTGAATATGTGATCCTGGTCATGTTGCTACACCTCAAAGTGTCCTCAGTAACTTTCTTGATGTGACTAAAAGTTGTAGGTACTGATCTAAATTGGGAGAGGGATTTTTCTCATCTGGAATTCACTCTATCAAGAAAATCCTGGTTCTTGTTATTCTCAAAGAATATTATAATTATTCATCTTCATATCTTATCTTCTAAATCTTAAGTTCCCATAAGATAGAGATTATATTTCCTTCTGGGACTCTTTTGCTTTGTAATAAATAATAGGGGCTTAATAAGGGAGTGGTTTAAGCATGGCAACTCCTAATCAATTTTGAGAATTCCTCTAATTGATTTGATGAGATTTAGTAGTGTGGGGACTTTTGTTTATAAGGCACAGTAATTCTTCTGACTGGCTCCCAGTAACTCAGACTTACCCTAAAATCACAGAATTATAGAATTCAGAGATGAAAGGAAACTCTGAATCCATCCAGTCCAACTCATATCTGAAAAGGAATACCCACTATCACCTCTTTGACAAAATTGCCCATCCAATTTCTGCTTGAAAACCTCCAATGAGGGAAAACTCACTATCTGCTGAGGCAATCCATTCTATTTCTAGGCAGTTTTATTCATAAGTTGTTCTTGACTGATAACCTTGTTTTATGAAACCCTCAAGCACCCCTGTGTCACCTTAGGTAGGATTTAGATAGTTTTTCCTAGTCTGAACAATAAACCTTTGTTAATGGGGAAAAAAGACCAGAACTATTAAATAGTCTGAAAAACCACACTTTAATTAAGGAAAGGGATTCAGTGTTTTCCTCAAGGCCTCCACACAGAGCTGCACTACAAACCCACACAGAGTCCCAAGACCCTGGTTGCTCTAGTCACTGAACCCTGGGAAAGCCAACCACGATAGATTGACAACTCCAAAGGATAAAAGTATTGAGGAAACATATACCTTTTGGGAAACAAAGGGACAGGGAAATTGATTGACATTACAACAGTTACAAGGAAATGGGAGTGTTCAAACTCTTCTGACAGGATACAATCAAGTTTGGGAAAGGTAATAGCTAGAGACTAGGGTATAAGGGAAAGGGGATACTTACAATGGAATCTAAAAGGATGGTCCCTGCCCAGGTGTGGGTCTTCTTGGGAAAGGGTCTCTGATACAATGGGGGAAACTACTTAAGATAGTGATGGGCAACCTTTTGAGCTTGGCGTATCAAAATTGGTCAAAAAACCGAGCGTAACTCAGGTGGTGTGTCACTTCGAAAAAAAAAAAAAACACACACCATAATTTTGCTATATTTTATAGTTTAAATAACAAAAATGTGTAATTTTAATTATTATTATTCCTATTGACTCCCTAGGAGCATAGGGCCGCAACCATCTCACGCCAACGGACTCTGTTCTGGGCAACTTCCACCAACTGGGCATATCTTTGCCAGGTCTGTTTTGGCCTTCCAACTTTTCTCCTCCCTGGTGGGTTCCATATTTTTTTTCATAGCATCCTGACTGATAGGATACTGAATTGTTCTTTCCCAGAGTCTGGTATTGTAGATCTTTTCAGGCCATCTGATGTTCAAGATTTGACGTAGGCCTGGAGTTTGTTGGCTTTTGCCAGCACGCGTCGTGGACTTTGTTGGAGAGCAATCTTCCAGACTAGGCGATCGTTGGTTTTGTTGGTTTAATATTTAAGAAACCAAAATAGGTAAATTAATATAGGTAGAATTGTCATTTATAGTGCACCGAGTGTGTACACTACACTACAGCAAATGTTTCATCCTTGGCATGTGGTCCTATGTGATAGGAAAATTGCTACGCATGTCAGTGCTGAGGCTCCTGTCTTAGGCTTGCCTAAGACACCTACTTAAGACAAAAAGAGTATTTAGCATTTGCTTAGACCACCTAACTGAGATTGTCCTTTACCTTAGGGTCCTTTATTCAGTCTGAAACTGCTAGCCTGAGATTCCCTTCTGGGTGGATTCTCAGGAGAACAGAACAAGTACAAGTCTTGGAGTCTCCAATTTACAAGCTAATCCTAAAACTTGGGGTTCATTCCATCTCACTAGGATACAAGTTTGGGAGTTTCTAGATTCCATGTGGACACCTTCAAAGTACCCAGTGATCTCACCCTAGATGGGATTAGCAGATATAATTTAAAGTACTCTTCTGTTTGGAAAGTTACTTCCTTTGTATCTAGCTTCTCCCAGGCCATCCAGCTCCCACCTGGAATCCTTTTTCCCTGGTCTCTGTAAAGGGATCAGTTGTCCTTCCTATCCTATGCTCCCTAAAGGTATATAAGACCCCAAGTTCTTCAGTTCATGGAAATTCCTATGATGGAAATTCCCTATCTCCCCATTCTTGGTGCATTTTCCCAGAGAGCCTCAGTGTGGTATTGGTGGGTGTGCACATGACTGTGTGGTGGTCATAAGAGCATTGTCTCCCTTGTCCTGATTATAAGGGCCTATAAATGCACAGCCCTTCCCACTGTGACTCTTTGGGTGTCAGACAATAAGAGATCAGTGCAGTGTATCCCTTAAGAGTCCAGGAATTAAAAGAATTAGGAAGATCTGGGTTCAAATCCTACCTCAGATACTTCTTAGCTATGTTACTGGACAAGCCAATCTGTAAATGCAGAAAGTGAGAACCCCCAAGGTCCCTTCTACTACCAAATTTATAGGATACCCCAGACTGAGGCCTCTGCTGTGATGCCTTCCCCATCCCAGCCTACCCCAATAAGGCAAGTCCCCCTAGTTTCACTGGGCCTAGAACACAGAAGATCTCCTTGGCTCCCAACGGAGGGGGAGAGTAAGGGGCTTTCATGAACTGGGTAATCTGCCCTAAACCCCACATTTAACTCAAGAGGAAATTGCTACTCCAGCTAGGGAATTTATATGAATCGCCCAGGCTAACCAAAGGAGGAGGAAACAGAATTGAAACCCTCAGGCTTGGACAGATAAGTAGCAAAAGCCCAAGAAGGGAATTAAAGCCAGGAGTTCACGTGACTACGAAGGGAGTTGTTATGACCACGCCCACAATGGGGTTTTCTCTCCTCCCCTCCTCCCCTGCAGACCTCGCCACTAGCAGTAAGAGATGAAGCTAACTGGAGCAGAACTGCTCTAAAGGCCCTGACAGGTTCAGCTGCAGGCTTCGCGGAACTGTGCAACCCTAGCTCAGGGAGTGCCCGGAACGTAGGAAGCACCGGACGAACGGACGGGAACGCGCGGCGCTTCCGCCTCTCACTTCCTGGTTGCCGGGCACAGCAGAGTCTCTGTTGCTCTTTGGTTCGATCCAGCTACCCGGTGTCCGACAGAGGCCGTGGCTAGGGACTCCGGCCTAGGAGATGTTGCCCTACACGGTGAACATCAAACTGTCGGCCCGGACCCTCACTGGGGCCCTCAACTCCCACAACAAGGCGGCTGTGGACTGGTGAGGGCGGAGCGGGATGGGCCGGGGCCGGGGAGGCGGGGCCAAGGCCTGGTCCTGAGGAGGGGGTGGGGGAAACGAAAAGCAGCTCCAGCCCTAAAATTGCCCAAACTCCTCCACAGTCAGGAAGGAGAACGAGTATTTATTAAGCGCCTACTGTGTGCCCGTCGCTGGGATAAGCGCCTCGAGGATATTTTCTCCTTTGTTCCTCACAACAACCCTGGGAAGTAGGTGCTGTGATTGTCCCCACTGGATTGTGGGGGAAACGGAGGCACAGAGGTTGAGTGACTGGTTAAGTGCTGTCTTGGCCCCCATTGTACCGTTGGGGAAACGGCGACACACTTTGAGTTTGAGTTTGGATTGGAACTCAGGTCTTACAGACTACACGCCCAGAAGTCTCGTCTGCTACATCTCCCATCAGCTGCGGAATTTGTTCTTCCAGAATTCAGTCAAATCCCCAGAATACCAATGGGAAATTTCCAAAGAATTTAGCTTCAGAATTGAAAGGGATCTTAGAGACCCTTAACCCTGACCTTATATTTTGCAGATTAAGAACTTGAGGCCCTTAAAAGTTAAAGGATTTGCCAGTCAATCAACAAGCATTTAAGTACCTGCTTTGTGGCTAGACACTGCAAAAAAGTAGAGAATTCAAAAGAAAGATAAAAGACTCCTCTCATTTCTTTATCTTCTCATATTTCTATTGAAACTAATTCTATTCCATTGATCAAATCCTTAGAAACTACTTAAAATGTCTGGTTATTATTATTTTTTTTTTGGCTTGATATAAAGAAAAAACTTAACTATTATAGCTACCTAGAAACAAATTAGGAATAAGGTTTCCTCTCAGAAAGTTCCAGCAGACCCTGGACTTGTTAGGGGTGTTATAAAAAAAGCATGCTTTCTCATGTAGTCTTGAAAGAGATAGATGGCCACTTAAGTCCGTCTTCCTCAGATTCCCTAAGTTTTGCCCAACCCAATATGGACCTGGCATCATTTTGAATATATCTTAACATAACAAGACATCTCTTACTGATAATTTGGCAGTTATTAAGGGAGATATTGGCAAAATTATGTGTAGATAGTAATCCTAGGAACATCATCTATGAGATCTTTGTTGTTTGTCCTCGATACCAGCACCTCTCTGGGAGATAAGGGACAAATAGTCTAGAAATTCTTTTAGCATGGATTTAGTTAAATATTCTTTTTTAAGGTTGACACAGGAATTAGTGGTTTTATTTTAAATTATTACATTTTGTTTACATTTCTTAGGATTTGAATTGCTTAGAGGAGACAGACAAAATTTCATGAGCAACAGTTTTCTTAGTTCTGCTCTTCTGATTTCTATACCTTTGCAAATCTAGTAATTTCAGAAGTGGTCAGTCAGTCAGTCAGTAAACATTGATATTGTGCTTACTATGTACCAAGAACTGTGGTAAACACTAGAATATGAAGAAAGGCAAAAACATGGTCTTTGTGCTCAATGAACTCCATTAATAATTTTTTTTCCTTTTGTTTTGCTAGGGGCTGGCAAGGTTTAATTGCTTATGGATGTCATTCCCTTGTGCTTGTAATTGATTCCAATACTGCCCAGACTCTGCAGGTTTTAGAAAGACATAAAGCTAATGTCGTTAAGGTAAATCAGACTTCAAAATGATTTCAGTACCTGGTGTGATGTGTTTTTGCTTCTTAAAAGTTTTAGGTATTTTTGTCACCATACTCTCATTAGATTGTGTACGATATTAATCTATTTGGATTCATAATAGACCCAACAGTGGGCACCCTTTCATTTCAAACTATGTAAATGATTTAATATTAATCTGAATTGAATGAAATAACAGTTATTAATGAGCTAGACTGAAAGTAATAATTCTCCTGGTTCCTACAGGTTTTGTTTTACACTGCACCTTTTCCACTCCCCACCTCCTAATATAATAGATGGCAACACATTTTAATTTTAAAAATACTTTAAAATTAGAAGTTACTTTTGAGATTCTTATTAGTGTATGAGAGCAGTAGAAGATACTAATTTGAAAAGATAATCTGGATGAAGGATGAATTTGATACTACACTTAGCATTTTGTTTGCTATTCTCCATTGTGTAGTATATAGTCAGCCCTCACTATATCTTGGTTCACTTATCGTGGCTTCACTATATCATGGTTTAAAAAAAAAACTCTAATTCTATATCATGGAGTTTTCACTACATTGTGGAATTTTGCAGATGAATACCATACTGTACATGATGGAAATGCAGTACACCACTACTGCTTGCACAAGTTTGCCAACATGAGATTGTATGTGGCACACTGTTAGCTGATGGAATTAAAGATGACCAACCACAGTGCTGTGTTCTGTATCCTGGGTGCTGATTGGCTCAGTATTTATAGGCATGTGGGAAAGGTGAAATGTGTGGAAAAAGTTTATAGAAGAGTGGGAAGAGTTTATAAAGCCTTAAGATGTGTGTGTGTGTATATATATATATATATATATATATAT
>NC_058131.1:634388072-634519093 GCF_016433145.1 Gracilinanus agilis
TATATATATATATATGCATATATATATATATATATAAAATAAAAATAAATACAATGCTGCTACTTCGCAGATTTTACTTAGCGCATGGGTCTCTGGAATGTAACCCCTATGATAGTGATAGGATCACTGTACATACTATTCTGATATATATTTGTGTAAATAGATTTCTGTTTTACCCCTTATCTGTAAATTGCATAAGGTTAGAGATCAATTATTAGCCTAAATAGTGATGGGTTCTGGGTATACCCACTGTTCTTCATAGTGACTGTTTAATAAATATTTGTTGAATGAACATTAGTCATTATTTCACTAATAAAATAAATGGAGCACAGGAAACAAATCTGGAATTAACAATTACAAACCATACTTTTAATTTTGCAGTTTTAAAATTATAAATCCTTGTTATGGTTAACAGATTGGTTAAAGTCTACATTAGTGTTAGTTATCCAGACATCTAAGATTTTACTAGGGTAAATAACTTGTTCTGTATTAACCTGTTTTCTAGATGTCTAAAATTTATTCCTTTAACATTTAAATTAAAAACTTTTTAAAAAGCATTTTGACTGAAATCTTTATAACATTTATCACACAATTCTGTTTTGTAAAATTGTTATAAAATTAAACAGTTGTTTTAATTATTGAATGTTTTTCACTCAAAGTCATAGTTATGTGTGTCATCTTTTTACTGCTGAATCGATTAAGCAATAGTCACTTGATAAGTATCTGCTATGTTTCAGACTCTGTATTGGGAGAAAAAATACAAAAATGAGATAATTTCTGCCCTCAAAGAGCTTACATTCTGCTAGGATCAGGGGATATAACATTTTTATAAATAAGTAAATGCAAATTATAAACTTAACTATATTTGGAATTTTCTAGTTTTGTCTGACTAGTCACTGGCTTGCCAGTTCCTTCTCCAGCTCAAACTCGGGCAAATAGGGTTAAATGACTTGCCAAAGGTCACACAGCTAGTGTCTCAAGCCAAATTTGAACTCATGTTTTCCAAAATCCAGGCCTAGCACTTGATCTACTGTGCCATCTAACTTCCCATTTTGGGATTGGAGACATTAATTGGGAAAATCACGAAAGGTCACTTGGAAGAAGCTGATAATTAAGTTGAACCTTGAAGGGAGCAAGCATTTCCAAGAAAAGAGAAATGAAGACAGAGAGTATGCTAGGCCCTGGGGACCAACAGCCTATGAAAAGAGATAGAGGTGGGATATCAAATGCCATATGAGAAAGACAAGTAGGCAAACTGTACTGGAACCTGGATTTTCTTTTCCCCAAAAAATCTTTAATGGATAGGAAGGTAGAATATACTTGGGGAAGGGGTGGACCTTCGCAAGTTCTTGGGGAATACAAAATGACTTATTGTTTTTATGTGCGTTGCCTGTAGTTTTGCTTTTTATTCTTCCTCCTGAAAGGAATGCAGAAAGAAATTCTGGTTAACTCAAGTGGCTTTCAATTAATTTAGATGTAGAAGTCCTCATTTAAATAGTATTTTTGAATATTTAGTTCAATTTGGGTAAATTTCAGCTTTTTTTACTTATTACTATGTACATTCAGTGTTTCTTTTGGGAATTTTAGCTTTTGAGTAAAAGAATAAAATTTTATTACTGATAAAAGCATATTTTTTTAGATAGATTCCTTCTTTTTGTTCATCTTTAATAAGTAATTGTTTTGCAATTCAAATTTGTTTTCTAACCTGATTTTTAACTAATTATTTAACTAACTAATTAGATTTTTAACTAAATATTGGGGTTAATTCAATATTCAAGTGTGATACGATTTGAATTTTTCTCCACACTAGGTTAAATGGGCCAAAGAAAATTATCACCATAATATTGGCTCCCCATATTCTTTACGTTTAGCTTCCGCTGATGTCAATGGGAAGATCATTGTTTGGGATGTAGCAACTGGAGTAGCTCGATGTGAAATACAAGAGCACAACAAACCTATTCAGGGTAAATAAGAAAATCTGTGCTTGTATATACATTTTTCTTAAAATAGAATTTTGCATCATGCAGTATTGTTTTTATCATGGGCTATTCTTTCCATTTACATTGTTGTATTCACTGAGTATATTGCTTTCCTAATAATTTAACTTTCCTTTAGATCAGTTTTTATAAGTGTCCTCCATGCTTCTTTGTATTATGTTTGTAGTTTCTTAGAACACAGTAACATTCCATTATGTGAATATTTGTTTATTATTCCCTAGATCAGTGATGAGCAAACTTTTTAAAGAGGGAGCCAAAGGAAAGGAAATGCTCATCTGTCAGTCTGTTTCTAAGACAACTCTTTCGAAGTTTCATTGTATTGTATCCTACGCATTGTATTTGTCAGATTAGGAATAATGTTTCACAGCTGGATAGAACATTTCAGGGGGGTCACATCTGGCCTGCAGGCTGTAGTTTGCCCATCACTGCCGTAGACAATAGGCATTCTTTTGGTTTTCAGTTATTAGCTATCACCCAGTATGCTGCAACAAATATCTTGTTGTGTATGGACCTGTTCTTTTTACTAGTGACATCTTTGTATATGCCTAACAGGAATCACTGGGCCAATGGGATAGTCATTTTAGTCACTTTCTTTGCCTAATTCCAAATTGCTTTCCAGAATGTTCACAGCACCACTAAAAATGCATTAATTTTCCTACCTTATCACAAAATGCTTCAAAATTGACTATTTTCAACTTTTGTTAGCTTTTCCAACTTGCTGGGTATCAGGTGAAATCTCAGGGTGGTTTGTATTTGTATGTACTTATTATTTGTGATTTGGTGAATTTTTTTATATGGTCATTGATAGTTTTCCCTTTTTTTCTATGTTTCTGTTTGTTGTCTATGTATCTTAGATAATCAAACTCTTGTCAGAAGTGTTTGATACAAAGATTCTGAGAATAGTTTAAGCCTTTATGAAAAGCATCCTATGATGTATCTTCTCGCTGATCCTCAGTTTCCTCATCAATCAAATGGGGATGATTGGATAAGATGAGTTCTAAGTCCCCTTCTAATGTTATCCTTGAATGTTACAAAATTTTATAACCTTTCCAGTGCTAATATTATAAGGTTCTATTTTTGAAGTCAATTGTAAATGAGTTGATATTATTTGCTAATTTGAGTCATTCACCTTTTCTTCCTTTAGTGGGGGATAGTTAAGTTAATTGAATTTTCATTAGGTTACCCAAGTTAGGAAAAGAATTAGCATTTATTCTACTCAAGATTTCTTTGACTCTGATTCTCCTGTGATAATAGACTCTCTCATGCCTTTATCTAGTTTGTTAAAGTGAACAGACATGAAAACAGGCCTCATAGGAAAAAAAAAAAGATGACTTTAAAGATGACTTAATATCCCAAGAGAGTAATGACACCAACTTAGAGAAGTTTTGACATGTTAAATTTGGATGACTTTGTCTTCATTCGCTTGAGCTTCTAAAAATGTAAAGTTAAATTCTAACAGATTTGACATTCAGATTTTGGCAAAATTGTAAAGATTTTATATAAAATCAGATCTTATTGACAAATTAGAAAAGTAATCTTTTGGGGGGCCTAAACCTATTATTTTACTGATTTAGAGAATTCCTTCTACTAATACAAATCAGCACCTACTTTGCAATTTAATGATCTTTGAGTGTTGTCTCAGTGTGTAAATGACTTACTCTAGGTCATATAGCCATTGTTTGCCAGAGACAGGACTTGAATCTTGATCTTCTCTTCAAGGCCATTTTTCTATCACTTATGCTTACATGTTCCTCAAAATAATTTAATTGTTATTTATTCAAACATTTTCTTTGTGATGTTCACAGACATGCAGTGGCTATGGAATCAGGATGCTTCCCGAGATTTGCTACTTGCTATACATCCACCAAACTACATAGTGTTATGGAATGCAGACACTGGCACCAAACTTTGGAAGAAGAGTTACGCAGAAAACATCCTTTCTTTTTCCTTTGATCCCTTTGATCCTTCACATTTAACTTGTGAGTTGTATTTTTTTGTATCAAAGTATTAAGGAAAATATCTTTATAAAATATTGAATAGAAATTCTGAGGTCCCTCTTAAAATGATAAAATCAAATATGTGGGGAAGTCTGACTAAACTTTAAAAGCTCTCAAAGTAGGATATTAAACTTTTTCTTTATAATTCTTGGTTTTTGATAGTTGAATTACAACCCTGTGCTGATATGCAGTATTTTAATAGTTGCCGATAAAAACTATTGGGCCACACTGGCACTCTTGAAAATTTGTATTAGAAATAAAATAGCCAAAGAAAGAAAATTGTAATTATCAATTTAAGATAGTGTTTATTTCCAATTCAGACTTAATTAAGTTCATTTTTCATGGTTTAGGAAGAGCTGAGTCAGTGGTTTCATTTGAACTTAATAGCATTGTTTAAAATGAATGCTTGCAACTTTTATCATACCCATTTTTACCTCTGAGTTCTATAAACAATTATATGTAAGAAAGAATATAAACTCAAAGAAATTTCCCCCCACATATGAATTCTGCTCCTTTAAGAATTTATCTAAGATGCTTTTGGCTAAGTTTTGCTGAAAATCTAGCCATATAAAATATTTCCCTCTGGATTAGGAAGATTCAGAATCTTGGCATTATAAACTATGAAACTAGTGTATATCTTGGTATTTCTGGTAATTTGAAAGAGTATGTGGATTGACTTACTATTTTTTTAATGTTTTGAGCATTGCTTCTCATGTAGGCCATGTTGATATTATTATGGGGTTACAACCGGGTGTTGTGGGGTACAATGGTGAACCCCTGGGTTCGGGAAGGATACCTTTTGCAAGAATGCAAGACTCTGAAGCTTAGCTTAAAGGTAAAAAGAAAGATTTATTAGTAAGATAGTATTAATGGCCAGCAAGATGGCATGAGTGGAACAATCCTGGGGGTTGCTCCCAGAATGCCTCAGTTCAGGGGTTTTTATACCCTTTACAACAGTGAGTACATGAAGTTATGTTATGGTGTGAACATGACTCTAGGGTGTTAAGCACTAAGGTATTTGGTGGGGTGTGGGGTCTGCCTAGAAACCCTCCTGGCTTAGGGAACATCTTAGATGGATGCCTGAGAAACAGCCCGAAGGTATCAAGGTGTAGCCTGGAGGTATATTTCTTTGTCTGTCTCTACCCAAAGGACTATCCAAAGATGATAGTAATCTCAGGGTCTTATAAACGCTATCAGATGTTCTTGGCTTAGAGTCAGGAGAACAGAAGGGAGCAGGGAATTTCCCTGTTTACAGTTTGCCTTAGTTAAGGGGTGCAGTGCCCATGGCATCTCTGTACAATACCCATGCCATCTCCCTTCCATGCCCATGCCAATATTATTATTTTTTCAAAATGTCCCTTTCATGACATGAGCAATACGGATATGTATTAAATGAAAGTATGGATATAACCAAATCAGACTATTCACTGGCTCAGGGTAGGGAAGGAGAATAATCTGAATTTTAAAATGTCAAAAATTGTTTCTCTGGGTAACTGAAAAAAAATAATATTAAAAAAAGAAATATGTTCCTTAGTTTTCTGCTTATATGCCTGCTAGGAAAAAGTTTTTGTTTGTTTGTCTTTAATCTGAAAACTTTGATTATCATTATTCTGGTACTTTCTAATTGACAGTAGCCGTAAGGTAGCATTGTCCTATATACTATTTTTAACCCTCTCTCCCCCCCATATAGATCCTAAGAGACAAAAATACTGCTTTAGAATATAAAGAATATGCATTTAGACTTAGAAGTTCATACTTACAATTACATGTTTTTCACCAAATCAAATTGTTAGTCTTGGTGTAAAGTATATAAAGTATAGTATCTCTTCTGCATAGAGCTTCCATTCTAAAATATCACTTTATTTTCAAGTTAGAAATATTATATAGAAATTAAAATGGAAATCAATATGCTATACTAATTTACAAAAAACACTACTTGTCTAGTGTTCATTCAAATTCACCAAAACATTACTTAGTACTAATTATGTGCTCTGTTGGTTTCTGAGGGGTATACAAAGAGCCTTGCCTTCCCAGAGTTTATAACCTAGGGAAATGAGGCAAGTACATAGAAAACTGCAAGCAGTGGTATAAATTTGGACATGAAAGGAGCTTTTTTTTTTTTTTTTTTAATTTTAATTTTCAGAAAATTTTTCCATGGTTACATGATTCATGTTCTTACTCTCCCCTCCACCCCTAACCCAATCCCCAACCTCAACCCTCCCTACCCCTGTAGTCGAGGTGCATTTTCACTGGTTTTTACATGTGTCATTGATCAAGACCTATTTCCATATTATTGATAGTTGCACTGGGGTGGTTGTTTAGAGTCTACATCCAAAATCATATCTGCACCAACCCATGTGTCAAGCAGTTGTTTTTTCTTCTGTGTTTCTAGTGCCACAGTTCTTCCTCTGAATGTGGGTAGTGTTCCTCTTCATAAGTTCCTCAGAATTGTCCTGGGTCATTGCATTGCTGTAGTTCAGAAGTCCATTACCTTCTATTTTACCACAGTGTATATTGGTCTCTGTGTACAGTGTTCTTCTGGCTCTGCTCCTTTCACTCTGCATCAATTCCTGGAGGTCTTTCCAGTTCACATGGAATTCCTCCAGTTTATTATTCCTTTGAGCACAATAGTATTCCATCACCAGCAGATACCACACTTTGTTCAGCCATTACCCAATTGAAGGGCATCCCCTCGTTTTCTGGTTTTTTGCCCCCACAAAGAGCACAGCTATAAATATTTTTGTACATGTCTTTTTCCCTATGATCTCTTTGGGTTATAAACCCAGCAGTGGTATGGCTGGATCAAAGGGCAGACAGTCTTTTAAAGCCCTTTGGGTATATATGAGAGGTGCTCATAAGAGATCTATAAATGAGAAGATTTAGAGGAGGAAAAACAAGTCACTTCTGATTGAGAGTGGGCTTTGGGAAATTAGGGGCTTTTGTTTTGCCAGTAACCTACCTCATAGTACCGCTTTAATTTCAAGAATAGATCTATTAGAGCTGATCATATTGGCCTCTAATGCATTTTGTAATAAAACACCTACTCCTCTTAGATTTCTAGATGATTTCTTTTGCCTTAAAATATGATATACCAATAAAGTTGTGTTATTAAACTTATCATTGCTTCCCTTTCAACATTATATTGGAATAAAGCTGATAAAACTGGTTAACCTTTATTATCACTTTTCTTTTCTTAATGCAGTACTCACCAGTGAGGGGATTGTATTCATCTCAGACTTCTCTCCATCCAAAGCACCTGCCAGCTCAGGGAAAAAAGTTTACATTTCCAGTCCACATTCCAGCCCAGCTCATAATAAGACAGCTGCAGCCACAGGTGCCAAGAAGGCTTTAAATAAAGTAAAAATATTGATCACTCAAGAGAAACCTAGGTAAGTGCTATGTTTATTTAGTAGTGAGATATGATCAGAAGTTATATTTTTAATAGTGAGCATTGATTTTCTTTCTTTTCTTCTCCTCATTTTTTATTTTGAATTTTGAGTCAGCAGTGGAACAGCTAACAGTTTTCTTTTTTCTTTTTGTTTTTATTCAAGACATTTTACTGATTACATAAGAGACTAAAATGTCTCATTCATGAAGCAGATGCAGCATCATATATTAAATGTGTACAGGGAATTTTGAGGGAGCTATTTATTCCATGATCCCTTACTCTTATTCAGTGTTTACAAGTTAGGTTTAATTTAGAGGAGATGGAATGAAATTTCTGAAAATCATTTCAGGGTCCATTAAATAGACATGAATATTCACATATTTGGAACTGTGGCTCCCTCTTGGATCAAATACAAACTTCTCTGATATATTAAACCCTTCATAACCTAGTTGCAATCTGCTGTTCCATCTTTATATGGAACATATATGTTAGTATATGTGGTATATATGGTTCCCCTTTACCTTATCCAAACCTGCTTTCTTGCTATTTCTCACATGTATTACTTCTTGTCTTGTCTCTGGGATTTTTCACTGACTGTTCCTCATGCCTGAATTTCAGTTTCTCCTTATTCTGTACTTTTTAGCCCTGCTTTTATACAGTTTGTCTCAAGTGTGAAGACCATCTTCTTCTTGAAATATTTTCCTGTGTTCCTTCAGCTTTGAATACTTTCTTTCCCTAGTTTCCTTATATTTATTTTGTAAATAGTATATGCATGTATTTATCTGTGTATGTGTTGTCATATTCAAGGGAATGTAAACTCCTTGAAAGCAGAGACTTTTTCATTTTTAACTCTGTCCCTAGAAAACAGAACAGTGCCTGGTGTTGAGTAGGTGTTTAATAAATGCTTGTTTGATATGATAATTATAATAATGAATCCTTGTAGTCAAGGGTTTCTCAAAATCTGTAGAATAGTGATAAAGTAGCTCAGAAAAGTAGAAAGAACTCTCCATTAGAAATCAGAACATATCTGTTCTGTTATCTATCCTGCCACTCACTAATTTAAATAAGTTACCTTTGCAGACTTTTTTTCTTGACTGTAGAATGAGAAATAATAAACTTTCTATCTGTAAAAGTCTTGTTAGTTCTAGAAGTTGCCAAATTAAGTTCATGTTGTAAATTTGAAATATCTTAATAGTAACTCAAATTAAATGACAGATCTTAACATTCCTTTTTGCAGACATTTACTTAAATTATTTTATAAAAAGCAAAACAATGAAACACTTTATGTGTGACATTCATTCTTATTACAAAGGATATTTCATTTAAAGCTGTTGTAATCTAATGTAACTGAAAATTTTTTTGTTTTCAGTGATTAAGATGCCATCTTGTGGTTTGGATAGTCTTTAACTGTATTTCAGGGTCTTCATATAGTTATTACTGTTGTAACAAAAATAGTAAAAATAAAATATATTTTGAAAATGGTCTCAAAGTTTCACACAACTTCTCTTATTACAGTTGAAGAAACTTTAGATAAAGTTGAAGTGATTTACCCAAAATAACATAGATTTTTTTTTTTAAACCCTTACCTTCCATCTTGGAATCAATACTGTTTATTAGTTCCAAGGCAGAAGAGTGGTAAGGGCTAGGCAATGGTGGCCAATTGACTTGCCCAGGGTCACACAGCTGGGAAGTGTCTGAGGCCAGATTTGAACCTAGGATCTCCTGTCGCTAGGCCTGATTCTCAATCTACTGAGCTACCCAGCTGCCCACATATAGCTTCTTAATGGCAGAGCCAAGTCTAGAATAAAAACCATGTCTGCTGACTCTTAGGCTAATTTTCGTTTCTGTTCACCCTATTTTATGTAGTTGTATTGGCATTCTCTAGTAGGAAAATTTAGAAATGCTTTACTTTGTGTGTATGTGTGTGCCTGTTAATTCTAGCAGATTGGCTAATTTGTCAAATTATAAAAGCTGAATTTTTGTGAATGCTTTTAGTATCTACTTTTTCTTTTATTTATTATCTTATAACAACAGTATAATACTTTTAAACTTGTTGAAAAGTAGCTCATTTTAAAAATACTAAAAGTTGCACCCTGGCTCAGAGTACATTAATACATTGGTGATTAACTTAACTTTTTTGGTATGCTCTAACTTTTGTAGCATTGGAGACAGACCCTTCTTGGTCATTTCAGGAAGTAGATATGTAATTTCTAATTCAGTTTATATAACAAAAACCTGAAATTAAATAAAGTTTTTATCAGGAGAGGCAAAACCTTTGAGATACAGTGATATGTTCAATATAACTTTTATTTTTCAGTGCTGAATCTGTAACACTCAATGATTGTCTTCAGTTGTCATACCTACCTTCCAAAAGGAATCACATGTTGTTACTTTATCCAAGAGAAATTTTAATCCTTGACCTGGAAGTAAACCAGACAGTTGGTGTAATTGCAATAGAGAGAACAGGAGTACCATTTCTACAGGTATTCACTCTAGTTTGCAATTTATTTTCCATAAAATCACTAATTTATTTTTAATCTTTTAAAAATTAATGTCTATTTTTATATCATCATCTTTCCTGAATATAGTTCTTTTTCCTTCCTTCCTTTCTGAACAACCTGTCTTTTATAAATGAGGTGGTCAAAAATAATTATTAATTTCTATAAGTCAGTCACTACATTAGCACTGGGTATATAAAGAAAAGTAAATACAGTCCTGCTGCCCTCACACAACATATACATAAATAGCTAGGTCCAAGATATATAATGAATAGATGGAACATAAACTCAAAAGGATTGGGAAAGTCTCTTGCAGGAGGTAGTGTTTAAGCTGAGTCATTTTCTTTCTGGTTAAATTTGATCGTTAAACTTTAATATAAGCAAGTCTTTTATTTTGTATTTCCTCTTCTCTGTGATTCTTAATGAGTTTATTTTGCCCTTAAAATGACCAAGAATATTCTGGGAACTTGAGTTATTTAGATAATGTTAATTACACACATGAACTTAGGAAGCTTTGTATTTAGATATAGTCTCTGCTACTTACTAGCTTTTGGACCCTGGACAAATCATTTAACTGCTCTTGAATGATTTCCTAGGATTTAACCTACTAAGCATGTATCAGTGGAATATCTGCTGATGGAGTACATTATTGCACTGGAAGCTTCCTGTGCTAAGGAATATGAGTGTGTGTAAGACTTAGATGAATTTTAAATATATATTAACAATTGAATGTTTTTATTTCTTGGTTGATCCATTTAGCATGGATTTTAGCTAATAATAACAGGCAGAATTTCTATCATAACTTTAAAGTTTGAGAGGTCTTTCACAAATACCTCATTTTATCCTCACAACAGTTTTGGAAATTAGATGCTTCTGTTATCCCTCTTCTACAGTTGAAGAAACCAAAGTAGACTAGAAGTTAAAATGACTTTCCCTGAGTCATGTAGTGACTGAGGGAAGATTTGAACCTGGGTCTTTTTGACTCCAGGTCTAGATGTCTATCCACTGGGTCACCTAATTGTTTTAAACTTAAATATCACATTATCCATATTATTTATATCCATATTATCCATGCCATATTAATTCACTGTATTTTGAGAAACAAATGTAACCTCTCCTATAGGTAATCCCCTGCTTTCAGCGTGATGGCTTATTTTGCTTACATGAAAATGGTTGCATAACTTTAAGGGTTCGAAGATCTTATAAT
Organism: Gracilinanus agilis; assembly: GCF_016433145.1. NCBI lineage: Eukaryota > Metazoa > Chordata > Mammalia > Didelphimorphia > Didelphidae > Gracilinanus > Gracilinanus agilis. The sequence continues at coordinate 634,399,160 of NC_058131.1, forward strand.
GCTATTTTTGGGTCTTCAAATGAAGAGTCAGGTAAGGTTATATAACATTTTATGTTATGTACATACTTTTATTTTGATCATACTTCAGTTTTACTCTCTTTATACTCTTGTACTTGTTCTGCCTTTTTAAAACATTTCTTTTTGAAAATGACGTAGATGAAAATGAGACAGAAGCAAGTGATTATTAATTCTATTATTGCAGGATAGTCTTTATTATTAATAGAATTGTACACTGTGTTGGGACGGTAATGGAATTAAGTCTTTTTAATTTCTTAAATTTATAACAGTGCAAATTGTAAAAAGTGTATGAAATCTATTTTTCCATTAGAAGCCTCTTCTACTGCCCCATAATAATGGGATGGTAGCCTTTAGACTTAATGAAATCCCACAGCCATTCTGTATTCACTTAATTTGAAAAAGAGTGTAAAAGGTTCAAGTCTAGGTTACTCATCCTGTCATTACTAAGCTGGCTGCAGGGCAGTTAACTTTTCAAACATAGCAGGTTGTAAAAACCACAGCCTAAGACTTAGAGAAGTTATATATTCTTGCAGTAATGAAGAAAGACATTCACTAATCACTATGTACTATTCCATAACCATGTATAATGGGAATGCCTTTTAAAAACATGTTATCAGAAGATATATTGATTTAAGTTATTTTAGAAATCAAATTTATTGAGGAGGTATAATATCTTTGTCTTTCTTAGGAATTTCATTCTGAAATAAAGTTACTGTGAAATTGTAGGTTCCACAAAGTGGTTTTTAAAATTTGGTCATATTTGTACTTCTTTTTTTTTTTAACCCTTGTACTTCGGTGTATTGTCTCATAGGTGGAAGATTGGTAAGGGTGGGCAATGGGGGTCAAGTGACTTGCCCAGGGTCACACAGCTGGGAAGTGGCTGAGGCCGGGTTTGAACCTAGGACCTCCTGTCTCTAGGCCTGACTCTCAATCCACTGAGCTACCCAGCTGCCCATTGTACTTCTTTTGAAATAGTTATTGGATTGAAGTTGTTCATTTCTGGAATAATGTTAGCAATTCTTTTATAAAAAAGATCCAGATCCAGTTCAGGAACTGACCTATGATTTACGAAGCCAATGTGATGCAATTAGAGTGACCAAAACTGTTCGTCCATTCAGTATGGTATGTTGTCCTGTCAATGAAAATTCTGCTGCTCTCATTGTGAGTGATGGAAGAGTTATGATATGGGAATTGAAGTCTTCCGTTTCTTATAGAAACTATCGTAACAGGTAACTCATTTCTTTTATTTTTACTTTTAAGTCTTTTAATGTTGTTACTATAAGCGATATTACCACTACAAAATATATGGTTCATAAAATACAAATAATTAGTTCATTGGGGAAAATGAGAAACAGACGAAGACTTGGAGATATTTTGTAGGTCTTAAAGACCCCAGAGGTAAAATGGATCAATACTTTGGGGGGCCCCAAAACTATATTAGGGCCATAATCTGGAATTAATATCTATCTATCTATCTATCTCTCATGTTATATTGAGCTTCGTAAAATTGTTAACTATTTCTTTGCAGCAGTTCAGGTGCATCACCTTTATATTCACCAATATCTTTCTGTGGAATTCCTGTAGGAGCATTACAAAATAAACTCCCAGATCTTTCTTTAGATAATATGATTGGTAAGTTTTTGTTTTTTTCTCCAACTTTAATCTGGGCTATGCTTTGTGAAGAGAAAAGTCAGAAAGCCACTGATGTACAATCATATATAAAATTAAGCTTAGATTTGAGAGAAGTAAAATGTGGAAGGGGTTCATATTAAATACATAATTGAGATAGAAATTATCTTGGGAAGTGCCTATATTACCACAGAATGGAATTTTACTTGTTGAAATTGAAGTTTATTAATGAAAAGAAGCATTATAGATCCTATAGCACATTTGGGAATCCAACAGATTGGTCTCTAGTTCTCTTCTGTCCATCTCTGACTAGCTGTGTGATGTTAGGCAAATTTTATAGCCTTTTTGGGCATCAGTTTCCTCTTCTGTTATTGATGATGATAATATGTGCCCTACATTCTGCACATTTGGTTTCTTTTATTTTTACAGGGGATAGGGAGGAAAAGTTTGGGTTAGAAGGGACAAGATTAGAATTAAAACAATATATATTTTTTTAAACTACACTGTGTAAGGCTTTAAGGAACAAAATCATAAAAGAGAGTGTCCTTTTCCTCAAAGAACTTGTGTTATACTCAATAGTATATGTAAAAGTACTTTAAAGCATTAAAACAACTCTACAAATAAAACCCAATTTCGTTATGTCTAAATTGTTTTAATGTTTTTAGCTAATATGTTTTTAAATTCTACAGACATGAAGTGCTTCCTCTTAGCAAGGAACTTTGTTGACTTCTGGGGCTACAAACATAAAAAGGAAGTGCTATTTAGCTTCAGGGAACTTACATGTTAAAATTAGAGCTACAAACGAAGATTCTGAGCAGTTTCGAAGAACTAATTTTTATAATTGCATCAGTCATAACATTGTTTTGTGAAGATAAAATTAAGTCAATTATTTTTGGAGCATTTCTAATTTAGAAAACACTTTTGCCAGAAAATTTGAGGAGAAAGAAAAAAATATTTTTAATCAATTTCTGGTTCACATGTTCTAAAATAGGAAAAATAATTTTTAATCCTCTCACTTAATATCATGTCTGTTAAATAGTTATGTACCTAATTGGGAGGATCCTACTGCAAGTATGGTAAAGCTATGCACTAATAGTTTTTTCCCTATCCTGAAACATGTGAGTATTTAAGAATTGGACTTTTCTTACTCATTAAAGTTTATATTTTGTCTAATTTCATACCTATGTTATTATGCATTATAAGAAAATTTGGTTGTACTTGCATGGTATAGGGAATTCAACTTGCCCTAAATCTTGTTATTCCTATTTTTATTACTGATTGGTTTTTGCCACCTTAATTTCACCTTTTTCTAATTTTACTAGGGCAGAAGCTTTTGAGTCATCTTTGATTCTTCCTTCCCCCTCGACTCTCATTTTGAATCAGTTCCCTGCTGATTTAATCTCTCCTATGGATATATTCTCTTTCCTCCTTTCCATTACCACCTGCTTAGTTCAAGTCTCCATTCACCTCTTGGCTGAACTATCACAATAATGTTCTAACTATTCTCCCTGACACTCCTTCGAATCCCATCCAATGGATTGCTGCCAGATTAATTTTTCAGAGGCCAACCCTTTAATGACTTCCTCATCCTTAACAAACAAATCTTATACCTCTTAGCTTATTATTTGGGCTCCTCATAATCTGGACTTTCTTTAACTCTTCCTACTCCCCTTCTGAAAGCAGGCTACCCCAGGTTGGATGACTACCATCCTCCAACATGCCCTGAGCTTTCTTGCCTCATGCTTGAGATTAAGAATAAATGCCACCTCTTCCAGATTCCTTCTGCCGACAGACTTCTTTTCATTCCTATAAACTGTTGTTTTCTCACTTGTGTCCCATTCACATCTTTTCAAATATTGTTATTTTTTATTCTGTACAAGACTTATGCCTCCTGCTAATAGCGGCTTAATAAATGTTGAATTAAATGCAGCACAGAGCACAATTTTCAGAACAAATTTGCCTTTTTTTTAAAGAAAATAAAGTATATATATATATATATATATATATATATATATATATATATATAGGCATAAATCAACAGTTATAATTAAGCAGATTATTTTTCATTTAGAAGTTTTGTAGAATTAAGGTATCAAAGTGCAAAGTAACATTTTTAAAAGGATAAAATAATGCAGATTATGTAGCTACTTGATGGTACAATTGATTTAAAGGCATTAATTAAGTGAGCCTTTGTTACTTTAAAACATTTTAATTATAACTTTTAATTAAACCTTTAATTTGAACTGTAATGTGTATTCTGTGATAATGGAAAACATTTTCTTGTTATCCAATTAAAAGTGGTTGGACTGATTTATGCTCATCCAATAAAGACTATTAAGATGTAAAACACTGTGATATATGTAAGTGCAAATCCTTTTAATGAATTAAAGACAGAGAAAAGTTCCTCCCTGTCAGAAAAGAGTTGGACTGCTTGTTGGAAATATGTAGGATCTATATAGTACAGTTTAAACATTTTTTCACTAATATATTCATTCTCTATTTTTTGAATTCTTAACTGGAGTTGAGATTTTTTTTTTTTTTTTGTATTTTACATAGAGTAAATTGTCAGATTGTCAATATCTCTTGGCTTTTTCTTTGTTTTTCCTTTTTTTTAATTGACTTCAGATTATGATATGGGAAAAATTTGTGATCACCTTATTTTTTATACCTTACTATAAACAAGTGGTAGTTTTTTGTTTTTCACTCCTTAAAACTTTTTGTGAGGGAGGGTTTTTTAATTTTAGGGTTTTTTTTTTTAGTTGACAATTGAAATTTCTATAATGCTCTTGGAATTGGTACATTTTATGACTCAGTTAATTGATATCTTTAATATCCTCTGTAATGTATCATTGAAAAATTTTAAATTGTAAACAATAGCAATTCAAGAAGCATTTATAAAGTCACTAACATATCTTAGGCACTTGAGGATACAAAGACTGGAATGAGAATTTTCATTTAAACCTGCTAATCAGTGTCTAGATTGAAGGGCTATTTTGAGAGTTGATTAGATTTTAAATTAACTATTTTTTATTGTTCTTAAATGTATGTAGCTGTTAGCTTCACAGAAACCAGCATCTATTCTAGCTATTTCTAATGCTGTCTCCTATTATTTTATACTTTTATATTTTATATTTTGTATTTAATATTTTATTCCTCTCTCTTGCAGACCTTTCTTCATTGCTCTCTAAGCTAAACATCCCCAGTTCCTTCATTCGATACTTGCATGATCTTGAGATCCCTTTACCCTGCTGGTTCTTCTTAACTAACTTAGCAATATCTTTTCTCAAATGTGACCCCTTTTGAACAAAAGCCTCTAGATGTGGATTAATAGCGGTTGACTGGAGCTATACTCTCAAGCTCTTTACTGCCTGCTCTCAGGACTCATTACCATAATACGGACCCTTCATTGAAGCCATGAATGGAATGAGCCTTAAAAGATCATAAAACCCTGGAAGGACATTAAAGATTATTTAATTAATCCTTTCATTTTATACATTAGGAAACAGGCTCAGAGATATTAAAAGTATCTTGCCCTAGGTCTCACAATTAATAAGTCATATTAGCTAGAATTAGAATCCATGCTTCTGGAGAGGTTATAGGGGCTATTGATGGATTTTAGTTAGGAGGACTTTAAATATCTTGTAGTTATGTATCCTTTGAGGCTATACAAGGGAGGTCAGAGTCATGTAAGCAAGGAGTGAAAGGGTTGTCTATCTAGATAGAATCTCTTAAGACCCTACATAGCTTTTGAAGAGACTAGGCTCTATCTCTTTAAAATACTTTTTTTTTTTCCTGGAACATAAATGTATTTTATTGACAAGTTAAAGTTTTGGGGTTTTCTTGAGGTCAGAATTCCATATAATTGATAGGCTGCTATTTTGATTATTAATCAGGGCAAAGCACAATTGCTGGAGAAGAGCACTTAAGAGGCCCCACCTTACAGGAAGTACATTTGAAGTTTTTGCTCACAGGACTTCTTTCAGGACTTCCTTTGCCACAGTTTGCTATCCGTATGTGTCCACCACTTACCACAAAAAATATAAAACAGTATCAGCCACTGCTTGCTGTTGGTGAGTACCTGACTTAATTCTTTTTCAGAACACTTCACAATTATGTAATGTAATAGGTGGAATATGCTGGGTTTTTCATTTCTAAAAATCCATTTTTTTTGCCTTCTTCTTAAATTTTGAGTTCCAAATTCTCTCCCACTTCTCTCCCACCACTAAACAAAGCAAGTAAAATGATATCAATTAATTACATGTATGAAATAATGCAAAACATTTCTGTTAGACATATCACAACAAATACAAATTAAGAAAACTTGAAAATTATGTCCTTAATTTTGGACTTAGAGTTCATCAGTTCTCTCTTTGAAAGTGGATAGTATTTTCTCATTACAAGTCATTTGGTTCATTGTATTAATCAGAGTCGCCAAGTGTTTTATAGTTGATAATCATTATGCATTGCTATTATTGTGCACAGTGTTCTTCTCACTTCACTTTGCATCAGTTCATGTAGGAATTACCAAGTTTTTTTCTGAAACCACCCCCTTTCTCATTTTTTAATATCACAGTAGCACTCCATCACAATCCTCTGAAATAACTTTTTCAGCCATTCCCCAATTGATGAGTATCCCTTCAATTTCCACTTCTTTGCCACCACAAAAAAAGCTACTATAAATATTTTTGTACATTTAGATCATAATTCATTTTCCTTGGTCTCTTTGGAATATAGAACTAGTATTAGTATTATTTAGTGAAAGGATTTTATAGCCCTTTGGGCCTAGTTCCAAATTGTGATGGACCAGTTTACAACTCCACCAACAGTTTATTAGTATGCCTGTTTTTCCTCACCTCTTCCAACATTTGTCATTTCTGATATATGTGAGGTGGTACCTCAGCGTTGTTTTAATTTGTATTTCTCTAATAAGTAGTAATTTAGAACATTTTTTTTGATGACTATAAATAGTTTTGATGTCTTTTTTCTGAAAACTGCCTTTTCATATCCTTTGACCATTTATTAGTTGAGGAATGCTTTGCCATTTATAGGGCAAATGAGGCCTTTATCAGAGAAACTTTCTGTAAAAAAAAAAAAAACTCGGTTATTCTCTGGCTATGGTACTTTTTAGGAAAATATAGTTTTCCTGATGAGCATTCTCTTTGTCTGAGTTCATGACTGCTCCCCCTGCCTTTTAATAGATTCTGCTCCATCTCTTTATTTTTATTTCTTTGTGTCTTTCTGTTTTAGGTGTGACTCTTGTAAACAGTTTATTGTTGGATTCTAGTTTCTAATTTATTCTACAATCCACTTCTATTTTATGGATGAATTAATCTCATTCAGAGTTATGACTACTAATTTTCCATCCTGTATTTATCCCCCATCTCTTATACTTTATCTCCTTCCCCTCATATTTCCCTGTAGGGTAAGATAGATTTCTATACCCAACTGAGTATTATATTCTTTTCCTCTTTGAACCAGTTATGAGTGAGGTTCAAACATTACCCACTCCCACTCCAACCCCATTTTCCCTTCCACTATAAAGCTCTTCCTTGCAAACATCTTATGTGAGAACATTTTTCTCACTCTACCTCTCCCTTCCACTTCTCCTAGTATGTCTGTCTTCCTCATCCCTTTGTTGTTGTTTTTTTTAGAATATCCCAACATAATCAACTCAAAACTCATGCTCTCTGTTTCTTCTAACTGTCCTAATAATAATAATAATAAAGTTCTTCAGAGTTATATGGATCATATTCCCATATAGAAATGTAAACTCTGTATTTGAGACTTTTATGATTACTCTTTCATGTTTACCTTTTTATACTTCATATATAAAAATACATACATATATTTAAATGTCAGATTTTCTATTCAGCTCTGGTCTTTTCATCAAAAATGCTGAAAAGTTTTTATTTCATTATATATCGATTTTTCCCCATAAAGTTTTGCCCAGTAGCTTTTTCTTGATCATAATCTTAGATCCTTTCTTTGCCTTCTACAATATTATATTCCAAAGACTTTGCTTCTTTAATGTAAAAGCAGCTAAATATACTTTGTGATCCTTACTGATATTTGAATGATTTCTACATAAAATATTTTCTTCTTCACCTGGGAGCTCTGGAATTTGGCTATAATATTCCTGGAAGTTTTTGTTTTGGTATCTCAGGAGGTGATCAGTGGCTTCTTTCAATTTCTATTTTATCCTATATATCTATGATATTGGGGGAATTTTTCTTTATAATTTCTTGAAATATGCTATCAGGGCTTTTTTTTTTATTATGGCTCTCAAGTAGTGTAATAATTCTCAAATTATCTCTCCTTGATCTATTTTCCAAGTCAGTTGTTTTTCCTGTAAGATATTGCACATTTTCTTCTTTTTCATTCTTTTGACTTTGGTTTACTGTTTCTCAATGTTTTATGGAGTCATTAGTTTCCACTTGCCCAATTCTACTTTTAAAAAATATTTTCTTCAGTGAGCTTTCATTCCTCTTTTTTTCCTATTTGGCCAATTCTTTCTTAAGCAGTTCTAGTTTTCAGTGAATTTTTATACTTCCTTTTCCATTTGGTTTGTTCTGCTCTGTAAGAAGTTATTTTTTCAATATTTTTTGTGCCTCTTTTGTCAAGTTGATAATTCTCTTCATTATTTTCTTGTATCACTCTTATTTATTTTCCCAATTTTTCCTCTACCATTTCTTGAACTCTTCCAAGAATTCTTGCTGGTCTTAGGTTCAATTAGCATTCTCCTTTGTGACTTTGATTATAGCTGGTTTCACATTGTTGTTTTCTTCTGAGTTTATGTCTTGGTCTTCCCTACCACTCCAGTAGCTTTTTATGCTCTAATTCTTTTTTGTTTTTTGCTCATTTTTCCAGTTTGTTTCTTGACTTTGGACTTTATGATTAAATTGGACTCTTTTTGCCTTGATGTGAAGAGGCACATTGATAAACAAAAGGCTTTTGTGTACTGCTGTTTCCAGAGCTGATCTTGGGCATCTACAAGTTTTTAGTCATTTCAAGGTGATTGTGAACTGGAGAGAGGTGGGCTCAGTGTTTTCCTGGTCTGTGCTCTGGTCTTTACATGGGAAAGGCTCTTCTTTTTCTACAGCCATGAGCACTAATGCTCTTTCTTGCCTTGGCATTGTGACCAAGGCCCCACTCTCTTGTAACTGATCACAAATGCTTCTCTACACCAGAAAGGCTTTGGGTAACAGAGCCACAAGTCATCTATACCCAGTGCCAGTAAAAGGTCTCCTGTAATTTTTCTCTAACTACTTGTCCAATGTCTTACCTTCTTTGCTAAGAGCTCCAGAATCTGCTTGTTGTCACTGCTGCTGGTGCTCCTGCCATGGTCTGGGCTTGGTCCCACCCTGGTGTCACAGAAGTCTCCCCTGACCTTCTGAGTTGTCTTAGACTAGAAAATGACCTTTTGTTTGCTCTTCTGCTCTAAAATTTGATTTGGGGAGTTATTTTAAAGTTGTTGGGAGAGTTTAGCTGGGTTACTGTCTGTACTCTGCCATTTTGACTCTGCCTCTTAAGTACTAAAAATCCTTTGTTTTGTGTATGGGTGTATGTATATCTAACTATCTGAGATTTTAAAAAATTAATAAAGAATATTTTTCCATGGCTACATGATTTATGTTCTTTCCCTCCCCCCCTCCCAGAGCTGACAAGCCATTCCACTGGATTATACATGTATGTGATATATACATATATCACTCATTACCTATTTCCATGTCACTCATTTTTGTAATAGAATAGTCTTTTAAAATCAAAACCCCAAATCACATACCCATATAAATAAGTGATAAATCATATGTTTTCCTTCTGCGTTTCTACTCCCACAGTTCTTTCTCTGGATATGGATAACATTCTTTCTCCCAGGTCCCTCAGAATTGTCCTGGATCTTTGCATTGCTGTTAGTAAACAACAGGATTACATTTAATTGTGCCACAGTGTTTCACTTTCTGTGTTCTCCTGGTTCTGCTCATTTTGCTCTGCATCATTTCCTGGAGGCCTTTCCAGTTCACATGGAATTCCTCCAGTTCATCATTCCTTTTAGCATAATAGTATTCCATTAACGTCAGTTACCACAATTTGTTCAGCCATTCTCAAATTGATGGACGCCCCCTCATTTTCCAATTTTTTCCACTATAAAAAGCACAGCTATAAATATTTTTGTACAATATTTTTCCCTTATTATCTCTTTGGGGTACAAACCCAGCAGTGGTATGGCTGGATCAAAGGACAGGCAGTCTTTTAAAGCCCTTTGGGCATAGTTCCAAATTGTCTTCCAGAATGGTTGGATCAGTTCACAACTCCACCAGCAATGCATTAGTATCCCAATTTTGCCATAATCTCTCCAACATTTGTTATTTTCCTTTACTGTCATATTGACCAATCTGCTAGATAGGAGGTGGTACCTCAAAGTTGTTTTGATTTTCATTTCTCTAATTATTAGAGTCTTAGAACACTTTCTCATGTGTTTATTGATAATTTTGATTTCTTTATCTGAAAACTGTCTATTCATGTCCCTTGCTCATTTATCAATTGGGGAATGGCTTGATTTTTTGTACAATTGACTTTGCTTCTTACAAATATGAGAAATTAGACTTTTGTCAGAGGTTTTTGTTATAAAGATTTTTTTCCAATTGGTTGGTTTCTTTCTAATTTTCATTACATTGGTTTTGTTTGTACAAAACCTTTTTAATTTAATGTAATCAGAATTATTCATTTTTGATTTTGTAATATTCTCTATCTCTAGCTTTGTCTTAAATTCTTTCCCATAGACCTCACAGGTATTTCCCTCTTTACATTTAAATCATTTACCCATTCTGAATTTATCTTGGTATAGAGTGTGAGATGTTGATCTAAACCTAATCTCTTCCATACTCTTTTCTAATTTTCCCAGCAGTTTTTGTCAAATAGTAGGTTCTTGTCTCAAAGGCTAGGATCTTTGGGTTTATCATAGACTGTCTTGCTAAGGCCACTTACCCCAAATCTATTCCATTGTTCCTCCCTTCTATCTCTTAGCCAGTACCATATTATTTTGATGATCACTACTTTATAGTGCGGTTTAAGATTTGGTACTGCTAGGCCTCCATCCTTGACATTTTTTTCATTATATTCTTTTTCATGATATTCTTGATCCTTTGTTCTTTCAAATGAACTTTGTTATAATTTTTCCTAATTCTATAAAAAAGTTTCTTGGTAGTGTGATATGTATGGCACTGAATAAGTAAATTAATTTGGGCAGGATTGTCATTTTTAGAATATTAACTTATCCTATCCATGAGCAATGAATGTTTTCCCAATTATTTAGATCTAGTTTTAATTGTGTGGAAAGTGTTTTATAGTTGTGTTCATATAATTCCTGTTTTTGTCTTGGAAAATAGATTCCTAACTATTTTATATTGTCTAGGGTGATTTTAAATTGATTTTCTCTTTATAACTCTTGCTGCTGAGTTGTGTCGGAAATATATAGAAATGCTGATGTTTTATGTGGGTTTATTTAGTATCCTGCAATTTTGATAAAGCTATTTTTCTACTAGCTTTTTAGTTGATTTTCTAGGATTCTCTAAGTATACCATCATATCATCTGCAAAGAGTAATAGTTTGGTTTCCTCATTTCTTATTTTAATTTCGTTTCTTTTTCTTCTCTAGTTGCAACAGCTAGCATTTCTATTACGATATTAAATAATAGTGATGATAATGAGCATCCTCACTTCACTCCTTATTGGGAAGACTTCTAAATTATCCCCATTGCAGATACTTGCTATGGTTTCAAATATGTACGATTTATTATTTTGAGTAAAGGCCCATCTATTCCTATACTTTCTAGTGTTTTTAATAGGAATGGGTGTTGTATTTTGTCAGAGGGTTTTTCTTCGTCTATTGAGATAATCATGTGATTTCTGTTGGTTTGATTATTGACATGGTTGATTATATGGATGGTTTTCCTAATATTAAACCATCTTTGTATTCCTGGTATAAATCCCACCTGATCATAGTGAATAGGTCTTGTGATCACTTGCTGGAGTCTTTTTGCTAGTATTTTATTTAAGATTTTTGAATCTTTGTTCATTAAGGAGATGGTCTGTAGTTTTTTTTCTTTGTTCTTGGTCTGCCTGACTTTGGAAGCAGTACCAGATTATGTCATGAAAGGAATTTGGTAAAACTCCTTATTTGCTTATTTTGTCGAATAGTTTATACAGTATTGGGATTAGTTGTTCTCTAAATGTTTGATGTAATTCACTTGTGATTCTATCTGGCCCTGGAGATTTTTCCTTCGGGAGTTCCTTGATGTCTTGTTCAATTTCTTTTTGTGAGATGGGATTGTTTAAGTAATCTGTTTCCTCTTTTGTTAATCTAGGCAGTTAATTTTTTTGTAAATATTCACCCATTTCACCCAGATTGTCATAGTTATTGCCATGTAAATGGGCAAAGTAAATTTTAATAATTACCTTAATTTCCTCTTCATTAGAGGTGAGGTCTTCCTTTTCATCTTTGATACTATTAATTTGATTTTTTCTTTCTTTTTTTTAATTAATCAGGGCTTTATTTTATTTGTTTATTTTTCAAAGTTCCAACTCCTAGTTTTATTTATTAGTTCAATAGTTCTTTTAATTTTATTAATTTCTCCTTTGACTTTTAGGATTTCCAATTTAGTTTTTATCTGGGGACTTAAAATTTGTTCTCTTTCTAGTTTTTTATGTTGCATGCTCAATTCATTGATCTCTTCCCTCTCTGATTTGTTGATAAAAGTATTTAGGGATATAACTTTTTTCCTGAATACTGCTTTGGTTGTATCCCATAGATTTTGATATGTTGTATCCTCATTGTCATTCTCTTCAATGCAATCAGAAATTGTTTCTTTGATTTGTTTCTTGACCCATCAGTTTTGAAGAATTAGATTATTTAGTTTCCAATTAATATTAAATTTGCCTTTCCATAAGCCATAATTATGATTTTATTGCATTATGATCTGAAAAAATTGCATTTATTCTGATTTCTTACATTTGTTTACAATGTTTTTATGCCCTAGTAGATGGTCAGTCTTTGTATATGTGCCATGTTGCTTCTCAAAAGAAGGTATATTCCTTTTTATCCCTATTTATTTTTCTCCAGATATCTATTAGCTATAATTTTTCTAACATTTCATTCACTTCCCTTACTCCTTTCTAATTTTTTTTGTTTGATTTATCTAGTTGTGATAGGAGACCTTTGAGGTCCCCCACTAGTATGGCTTTACTATCTATTTCCTCCTTAAGTTCCTTTAATTTCTCCTCTAGGAATCTGAATGCTATACCATTTGGTGCATATATGTTGAATACTGTTATTTCTTCTTTATTTATACTGCCTTTCCTCAAGTTGTAATTATCTTCCTTATCTCTTTTAATCAAATCTATTTTTAACTTTGTCTGAGATCATAATTGCTACTCCTGCCTTCTTTGTCTCAGTTGCAGCCCAGTAAATTCTGTTCCACCCTCTTACCTTTACCCCATGTATGTGTCTGCCTGCCTCAAATGTGTTTCTTGTAGACAATATATGGTAGGATTCTGGTTTTTAATCCATTATGCTATATACTTCCTTTTTATTGGTGAATTCATCCCTTTCACATTCGTGGTTATAATTACTAGCTGCGTATTCCCCTCCATTTTGACTTCCTGCTTTAATTCTACCTTTTATCTTATCCCTCTTATCCTCTTATTTTATTAAATGACCATACTTTCCCCTGCAAGAATATAGTCAATTTTGTTGGGTAGTTGGTTCTTGATTGTAGATCCAGTTCCCTTGCTTTCCAGAATATCATATTCCATGCCTTCTGGTCCTTCAGTGTGGATGCAGCCAGGTCCTGTGTAATCCTGACTGTGGCTCTATGATATCCAAATTGTTTCTTTTTGGCAGCATGTAATATCTTTTCCTTGGTCTGGAAGTTCTTGAACTTGGCTATAATATTCCTGGGTGTTGTCATTTGGGGATTTAATGTAGGAGGTGATCAGTGTATTCTTTCAATCTCTACTTTACCTTCCTCTTCAAAAATATTTGGCAGTTTTCTTGGATAATTTCCTGTAGAATGTTGTTCCTTGGTCATGATTTTCTAGTAGTCCAATAATTCTTATTATTGTCTCTTCTGAATCTGTTTTCCATGTCTGTTGTTTTGTCAATGAGGTGTTTCATATTTTCTTCAATTTTTTTATTCTTTTGATCTTGTTTTATAGATTTCTTGTTGCCTTGGGAAGTCATTTGCTTCTATTCTAATTTTTAAAGACTGAATTTCATTCTTGGTTTTTTGATCCTCCTTTTCCTTTTGATCTATTTTTCTTTTTAGGTTATTGTTTTTATCTTTTACTTTCTTTTCCTCATTTTCAAGCTGGTCAATTCTGGCTTTTCAGCAACTATTTTCTTGTTTTATTTCATTTGCCTCTGTTTCCAGATGACTTATTTTGCCTTTTAAATTCTTTACCCAGATTTCTTCTATCTCTCTTAATTGTTTTTTATTTAATTATTTTTTGAGTTCTTCCAGTTTCCTGAGGTTTCTGAGTTTTTGCTTCCTATTCCTTGTTCCTTCTCTGTTCTATTTGTTCTTTGTTCATTACCTAAATAGAAGCTGTTGATTAGAATTTCTTTTTTCTTTTTCTGTTGTTTACTTTTATTTTTTCCTTTTTTCCCCCTCCTTATTGGCTGTATTCTTGTTCCTTTGTTTGTCAGATCTGTGAGTTTGGGCTTTTCTGCCCTGAAGGGTATCTTCTCTGTTCTACTGATTAATTGGATTAGGCTGATGGAGTTGACTTGTTGTATTAATGTGCCCTGAGGCCATATTTTCCCCAGCTGCCAGCAGCTTGGTCAAGGTGTTGAGCTTCCCTTACTGGTAACAAGGCACTCCATTGAGGTACCTGTCTTTAACCTGGGATCTCACAGTTAGCCAGAATCCTACTGAGTGTCTCAGTGCAGTAGGTGAGGAAGGAGTGTTGGATCTTTCTCTTATAACTAAGAATTTGACTTTATCTATGTATTTTTGAAGTTGAATCGTGTAGGAGAAACCTGTGCTTCTGTCTTGTTGTTGATTTTGGCTTTTGGTCCATTTTGTGCACTTGCTCTTCTGGTTGTTTGTTAGCTCTGTAAGTTTGAGCTTTTCTGCCCTCTTTAAGCTTCTTCTTTGCACTATTGATAAACTAAATTAAGCCAGTTGACCTGATCTGCAGAACTGAAAGTATCCTATTGCCAAAACTTCCAGCTACAGAGGCCTAAGATGGAGGTTTGGTGATTGAAGGCTGTGATCAGCCTGCCCTCTTCTCTGCTTCTCTCCTCCAACTGCCTTCTTGCTAGCTGTGGTCAGAGTCTTGAGCTTCGCTTAGTTGTGGTAGCAAGGCATTCCTTCCTAGTTGGAGTCCTCATCCTGAGATCCCTTGGACCCCTGGAATTTTGACTAAGTAGGTGGGGGAGGGGCCCTGGGACCTTCTTTCTTTTTCTTAAACCTGAGAATTCTCTAAGTGCTTTGGAACGCCTCCTCCTAGTTCAAGCTTTTGTTGATCCAATCAAAAGGTTGACAAAGGAGAGTTAATACTGTCTTCACAATCTAGTAAGGTACTAAGTAGGGGTACTTAAGTTATTGTTAACCAAAGTGTTAGCTCCATCTTGAAGCATAAGAGATTCCCATTTACAAGTGTAAACTCAAAGAGAACAAAAAATTCCCTTTTATACTTAGCCATAAATGTATCTAACTTAAAGCTCTCCACTTGAAGGCTAATGGTAGGTTCCCTGAATATTCTTACTTCTTTCTGGTTTTGTATTTTGATAGTGGTATAGTATACAATGTCGAATTCTGCCTAGGAATTCCTAAGTAATTTTCCTCCAACATTAACACTTTAAGAGTGCATCTTTATTTTTTAAATAATTTTTATTAACAATTCTGACTTTGGTCTTATGGTTAAGAGATCGATTTTATTTCCTTTTCTAATAAAATTTTATATATTATGCTGGTAAAAATTTGAAACATTTGAATTTTATTTTCTTTTGGTGAACTTATAGTTGGTTGCAGATTCTTTTGCAAGTATATATTTGTAAAATTCAGTTTTTTAAAATGCAATTCTTACCTCATTTATTTATAATTGTCCTATCTTGTGTGGTTTGGATGGTTGATTTGATAATATTAAAATTTTAAGCTTCTTGATGTACACTTTTTTTTTTCTCACTTTGATCCCTATTGTCTATTATCTTCTGAAAGTGACTTGAATTTTAAGGTTTTAAATTACTATATGTATATAGTTTTTTCAAATGTAAGAGATAAATTTTTACCTCTAACAAATATTTGCCTTGTTATAATAATGTAATTTTTTTCTGTTAGTTATAATAGAACTTCTATAATATGTAAACCAAAAACTTTTCCATAGAAAGATATAACATCTAAAAGATACAACTACTATGCTAGAATTAGAGACTTTGATTTTAAAATGAAATTCATTTTCCTGGAACACAATGAAATATAAAATCTTTTATTGTCAACACAACAAATAGAAGTATAAGTTCTTTAAAATGTGTTCTAAATTAATTTCTTTTTCAGACCCACTTAAGAGTATAATTAAAATTTATCTATGAAATAACTTACCTTACAAAGCTATTCTGGAGCTAAATCATTAATAATAAAATCATTAAAGCTCATTTGTATGTGGATAATTATTTAATTTTTAAAAATCAGCATTCTTTCAGTATCTAAGGTTAGAATACTATATTCTAGTATGGATCTTTGTTCTATTCAATCTACATATTCCCTTCACCTACACAGATTGTGTGATTCTCATCTGTGTCTGACCATAAAACTGGCTGTCTGGCATCCACCCAACGTAGGGTCCTTCCTCTTTTTTTTGTGACATTGTAAGGGTAATAGCAGAATATCTTGGAATTCCGCCTGTCATTTCCTTCCCTTAACATATCTTCTCTCTCTTTTTTATGTTTTCCTAATGATGTGTTTTGCTCTTTTTTTTTTTTTTAGTTTTTCTTTGGTTTTATGTTATAGCCTACTCAAATCCACTGTGTTCTTCTCCATTGACCTCTGTCATAATCAGTTTCTCCAAATAACAATATGAGTTTTCTAAAAGCTTAAGCTTTTGAATTAGAGCATACACTGAATTACTGTTTAAAAACTTCCTTGAGATCCAGCCCTTATATTTAGCTTCATTTCCACGTATCTAAGCTAAGTTAGATCTTTGTTGTTAAAGGAAGAATAGAGAACATTTTTCTTGGAGTACAATTTGGAATAGTGGTATGGTTGAAAAAGTTATGAAGCAGTTAAGTCTAGGTGAAAGAAAATCCTTCATTCTTACTTGAAACTGAACTTGAGAATATATAAATCTTTTTGTTTCATCATTTTTTCTAGGCACAAGTAATGGTTCTGTATTGGTGTACCACCTTACCAGTGGGCTATTGCACAAGGAATTAAGTATTCACTCTTGTGAAGTTAAGTGAGTATATCTTTATGGGAGCAGTTCATATTTTTATAGTTAAAATTACACAGAAAGATTGAAGCTTTGAAAAAAACTAATACTGGGAAAAAAGATTGCTTTTATGTCTCTTCATCATATTGAATGCTCATCCTTAGCAAATAATAGTTTTGACTGTGGGATTATAAGTTTAGAGCTGGAAAGGCTAGTATAGCCTTCTCATTTTAAAGTCAAGGCAATTGACACCAAGCTTGGTCAATTATTTACTAAATGTCCAATAGACAATGATAAAATTTGAGTTTGAACCCTGATTTTCTGATTCCACATCTACCACTATATTACTACCATTTCATATAATAGTTTGCTGTAAATGTTGAAGCTAAAATATTAGTATTTTAACTATAAAGTTCTTGTTAATCATGAGTTAGCTCTGGTTATTTGTTTCTTTCTGGAATATAATACTATTTCAGTTTTATTCCTTTATCTTATTTGATTTTTTAAGATACATGTTTTTTAGTGGAAAACACCATGCTTCTTTGTTAACATGTATTTAGTTTGTCTTTAATTCTTGTGATGAGAAAATGTGGTGCCCTAAAAAAGCATTTGAAACCATATACACCATGCTTACTATAAAAGAATGATAATTCTGGTTATAGTTAAGTCAGTCAACTTTTACTGGTGGTGTTTGTTTGTTTACATGCTGCTAGAAAAGGCTAATATGAATAAGTGAATGAGTGGATAGGCAATTGAAACATTTTTGTAGTATTTATTACTACACACACTTATTTGTATAGCACTTCTTAAACCCATTACAAAGCATTGCACTAAACCTAGGGATACCACACAAAAAAGGCAGGCCCTGCTCTCCAGAAGCTTCTGTTGTAAAGGGCAGATATAACACCTATTGGAAGTGGAAGCTGCCAATTAAATAAAAGGACCACTGATCCTTAGGGTGCAATAGCAAACCAAGCGATAATGCTTCTCCTTTAATGCCATTTCCACTGATAAAATCCTATCAGTTTCTAATGTTTGGCCATTTGTCACTGGTTTGGAAGCATTACTTTTCCAAAGGTTCTTGAGTTCAAGGCCCTGGGCCTTTAAGGTCCAAGGATCAGTCATGATGGTTTGATATGCCTGGCACTGGCCCCCTCCTCCGTCTCCCAAAGAGTGTCTTGTTGCTTTAACTGCTTTTGCTTTCCTTCTCTGTCAGTGGTTTTCACTTGGTTTTCATTTTCTGGGGATAGTTGGCCCCTTTGCAGGAGGTGCCTCCTTAGGTAATGGTTGTGGGGAATGGACTAGAAATAAAACCAGTGATTCAAGGTGGGCTGTCACTCCCAGGGCTCTTGTTACCTATCTTCTTGTTTGATAGTAGTTGATCAGCAGTTACTGGTGGTGATTAGGAAAGTGAATTACTTCTCTGAAATGATTTCTCCCCTTACTGATTGCTGTGAGGGACTAAACTGGAAGTAGGTTTGGGTGTTTGGCCACTATTCCCAAGCATTTGGATAGTGAACCCTATTGGGTTTAGGGGCTTGAGCTGTCTCCAAAAGACAGACTCCTAGGAGAGATGGTGGCCAAAATGTTGTTTGCGGTAAGACTTGCCTGGTCCATGCTGCCTCTTGTCTCCACTTTAGGATACCCTCCTGCCTCAACTAAGTTGCTTGCCTGCTTTTTGACTGTGAGTTTATAGACATAGAAATATGATTGAGCAAGTCATGAATGAGTCTCTTGTGAGTGCAGAGAGGTCTAGAGTTG
Organism: Gracilinanus agilis; assembly: GCF_016433145.1. Classification (NCBI taxonomy): domain Eukaryota; kingdom Metazoa; phylum Chordata; class Mammalia; order Didelphimorphia; family Didelphidae; genus Gracilinanus; species Gracilinanus agilis. The sequence goes on from NC_058131.1 coordinate 634,417,993, forward strand.
AAAGTTATAGAGAATAGACCGTAAAGCTACAAGGCCTATATTTGAAGAAGAGACTTGCTTTAGTGTGTATGAGTAGAGTAGACTTGCTTTGGAACTTCTTTTGTCCTCTTTAACAGTTTGCAGACTGAACAGTTGTCCTCCTTCCTCTAGGGTAGTTGATGAGAACATCAACTTTTTGTTTGCATTTTGCTACAGATTTATTGAAATAACTATCTTTTAAGGTCCTGAGCCTACAGGTCTTATTTCCAGCATCTTGTCTCTGTCCATCCTGTCATGGTTCAGTTAACTTCCTTTTCCTGTAACACATATGAAGTGACCCTGTGACTGTCCCCTGGCCCTCAGCAACTGCACCAACTTGTCTTTCTGTAAAATTATGGCTGTATAACATGAACATACTTGGAGCAGCTGGATTGCTATGACCCATAGTATGCTTACTCTGCCAGATGCTACTTAAACATATGATCTTAGAACTACATAGTACAAATTGGTCTTAGACCTCATCTGTTTTGTTCTGAGGTGAATCGGGAATTTTCAGGGGGAAAAAAGTAAAGTTTCAGTTTAAAAAATAATCAGATTCTGCTGTTGTTCCCTTCTACTCTCCCGGTTGAAAAAGAAAAATAAAGCTGTCATTACAAATCTGCAAAGTCAAGCAAAACAAATTTCCACATTGATGATGATGTTTTTCCATTCATTTTTGAGTCATCTCTAACTCTTTGTGCCCCTGTTTGTAATTTTCTTAGCAAAGATACTGGAGTGGTTTGCCATTTCCTTTTCCAGCTCATTTTACAGATGAGGAACCTGAAGCAGACAGGTTAAGTGACTTGCTCAGGGTGACACAGCTACTAAGTATCTGAGGCCAGATTTGAACTCAAGAAAATAAGTCTTCCTTCTAGGCTTGGCACTCTATCCACTATACTTCTTAAATGCCCATATTGATCATACCATTCAAAAATACTTTCCACTCTGAACTCTTAGTCCCTCATCTCTTTCTAAGGAGGTGGATAGTATCAAGGTTTTTATGTAGCTCTTGACTTTTCCTCAGGAATGCTTAGAAGTCCTCTATTACATTAATGATATATTTTTTACCCTACAGGATTATACTCACTTTTGCTGGGCAAGTTATTCTTGCTTTCTAGAATATTATGTTCCAAGCTTTCTTTTTATCCAGCACTGGGTGCTAAAATTTACATGATCCTTATAGTTACTCCTCAGGACTTGAATTCTTTATATCTGACTTCCTGCAGTATTTGTTTGTTTGAGGTAGAAGTTCTGGATTTTGGCTAAAATGTTGCTGGATGTTTTTATTTTGGCCTTTCAGGAGATTTTTTTGGGCAGCTTTAAAGATTTCTTTAATTTGTTGATTATGGCTTTCAGGTTATTCAATGACTGCCTGGGGAATTTCTCGCTTTGCTGTTTTCCACCTATAGTTGAATCTCCCACTGCTCCTAACCTTTCCTCCCCCAAGCCCAGTCCCTAGAGTTCATCTGCCACACTCACTCCTCATTCTCTCTCCTAGGGACTCTTCCCCACACCCATTAACCCAGGGTGGGAGTTGCATGCTATGGGGCCAATCCTTCAAGAGGGTTCTCATTTCCCAAGGGTAGGGAGTGAGGGGCTACAAGCACACTGAGATGGGGTAGAGCTGTCTCCTTGGGGAGGGAGCCCCGTGGAGTCCCCCTTTTCATTTCCAGCAGCCTCTTAAGTCCAGTTCCATCTGAATGATACAAGTTCTGGGACCTTGAACCCACCAAGCAGTAGCTCCTCTGGGATCTGGAGTGGATTTTTGTGAGGGAATGCCAGAAGGACTATCTCTGAAGAAGTTCTACAAGTTAGTGGCTCCATTTGTGGGGTAATTGGTGGCCACCATAAGGAAGTAGTAGTAGGAAGATAAACCCTGACATGTAGGAAATGCTATACACAACTCATGGGTTCATGGAAAAAATTTGAATCTTAACTTTGACCTAGTTGAAGATCTGTGGTTTCCTGACAATTTCCTATTCCCAAAGTATCTCCAAAAAGAAATGAGCCTTTCAAAAGAGATGAGTGACCATAAACTTAAATCTACCTCAAGACTAGATGGGCAAGAAGTTTCTATCTTAGGCTCTAAAGTACTTGAACTTGTGGAAGAAGAAAAGGACCTTGTTAGGCCTTGGTGGCCCATCCTCTTACAGTGGCTAAATACTTACCAAAATTCAGGGCCTTGACTTTGCTTCCATTTTGGTGTCTTTGGTAGCATTTGGGCAAGTGAATTCTTTAGAGCCATAAAAGCCAACAAGTGAGGTGATTGGAAGGACCATTTTCCAATTTGGTCCTGCTCTTTGTAAAGAGCTTCTTGGCATTTTACATTTGTTAGATGACTTGGTGCTATGGACCAGCGGACAAATCAACTTTACACATCTTCTCTGAAGAATCTGACCAAAGTCAAGCTTTGAAGCAGGCTAACCCTGTCTGCTTTATTCTTCTATACCAAAGATACTTTGCTGGCCTGGGAAACATCATTAAGAAAGAAGTTTTGTAGTTGGCCAGAATCCATCCCCTCTCCTTCTAATCCACAACTTCATGTCTCTATCTCCCTTTGACATACCTAGAGTGCTCCAAAGTAGAGCATGGTGGGTAGCACACTATAGGTACAGAGCTCTCAATTTTTTGAGATATTTTTTCCTTAATCAATGTTATTTAAAATTGAAACCTTACTATTTGCAAAGCCATATCAAGAACTGGTACCTGATATTGTTGCTGAAACACAAAAATAAAATTTTAACTCTTAAGACAAATGCTGTAGGTTGTACCTTATCCACTGTAAACCTTTCTATCTTGATCTAGTGACCTGAACTAGAAAAATGACTCACTTTTGAGTTCTTTCTTAGATTTCCTGATTGAGTTTTAGCTTAGTGAGTTTTCCAGATCTCTTTTGAAATATTTGTTTTTTTTGGGGGGGGAGTGGGGCTCAGTTTACTTCTCCATACTACCTCTAAAGTAAAAAAAGAAGATTTTTTTTTTAGACTCATAAATGAACTGTAACGAAGGGCTTTTCTTCTTAGTCTATACATGTGATATTATGTTAGTTATATATTACTGTAGTAACCATAGTGGAGTTCAGGTCCTTGCTCTGCAACTTAATTAATTACATGGTGACCTTTGAAAAGTCACTACTTTCTCTGGGTCCCATTTAAATAATCTCTAAGACCTTTCCAAGTCTAAAAACCTTAGATTTTATAAACAGAAATGTCTAATAATGTAATTATAGACATCATTCTGGAGAGCTGACTTCTTTAATTTATTTTTTTAAACCCTCACCTTCCATCTTGGAATCAATACTGTGTATTGGTTCCAAGTCAGAAGAGTAGTAAGGGTAGGCAATGGGTATTACAGTGATTTGCCCAGAGTCACACAGCTGGAAAGTGTCTGAAGTCAAATTTGAACTCAGGACCTCCCATCTCTGGGCCTGAAAATTCACTGAGCCACCCAGCTGCTCTCTTAGAGATCTGACTTTATTAAGATGGTTGAATGTTATTCCTTTAGGGCCAGAGCCTTTTATTTAACCACTTTAAAGAATCAAAATCATTCAAAAATATGTTAACTCCTTATGTCTTCATGTATATCATCAAGATCTCTGTCTCTTGAATATTAATTATCTATCTCCTTGACCTATCTCTTCTTCTCAGCATTTAAATAGTAGAGATGTCTTCTGCTTTCGTAAGACTAATTCTTGAATCTAGGCTATACATAGGTATTAATCTATGTATTATATGTATGTACTTTATATTACAATAGTATTCCAATTATAGAATTATTATATTATATGTTATATACATTTTGTTATAATAATATAATTATNTGGAAAGTGTCTGAAGTCAAATTTGAACTCAGGACCTCCCATCTCTGGGCCTGAAAATTCACTGAGCCACCCAGCTGCTCTCTTAGAGATCTGACTTTATTAAGATGGTTGAATGTTATTCCTTTAGGGCCAGAGCCTTTTATTTAACCACTTTAAAGAATCAAAATCATTCAAAAATATGTTAACTCCTTATGTCTTCATGTATATCATCAAGATCTCTGTCTCTTGAATATTAATTATCTATCTCCTTGACCTATCTCTTCTTCTCAGCATTTAAATAGTAGAGATGTCTTCTGCTTTCGTAAGACTAATTCTTGAATCTAGGCTATACATAGGTATTAATCTATGTATTATATGTATGTACTTTATATTACAATAGTATTCCAATTATAGAATTATTATATTATATGTTATATACATTTTGTTATAATAATATAATTATATATTAAATATTACTGTTTGAAGTAGCTTAAAATGGCATCTTAAAATGGTATCCAGTGGTCCTCATAGAAATGCCTCACAGAGAGGCTTTTGTGGTAAATAGATTTGTTTTATCATGGCAAATCTATTAATTTGAAAAACTTACCCTTACTTGCCATTTTCAAGATCATTAACATTTTATATTATTGGTGCTGCCCAGGAAGATGCTGTCTTTATTTCTTTAATGCAGGTTATTTTATAAGAAATTAAGACCTATTATAAAATTGCATATTATTTCTAATATCAACTCATTATTAAAACTAATTTACCCAAAAAAAAGTATTTTTATATGAATTTAAAAATCTAAGTTTTAAAAAATTTATTGTTTCATATTATGCTGTATAAATATTTCATCCTACTTTCAAAGTTAACTGTAGTTGCATAAATACATATTGGTGTTGGTCCTTTCCAACTGCAGCTAATTATAGTTAGTGGTTTTGTTTGAACTATTATGTTATAAATTCAGATTTTCTTTTGGAAGTTTTACACAACCAATTTTTTTGGATTGTTATGTTTATGCAGTGGGTTTAGTTGAAAACAACATAGCTCAGTAGCTCAATGCCATTTGTAATAAGGCTACTTTCATAGATCATGTCACAGGGCTTGGAGCATGCAAGGCACTACATAAATGCTTGGGAATTAATCGATTACAGCAGATTATTTTTGGATCTTGGTCATTGTCACAGATCTATATAGTTTTCAAAATTTAACTGCTATTATGGCAGTTATATTGTGCAGTCATTATTAACTATTACCATGCATAAATTGGCTATAAATTGACAAAGAAATAATGTGGCAGTTTAGAGAAAGATCTGAGAGTCAGAAAAATCAGTGCTTATGTCCCAACTGATACATGCTCCTTTTATGGCCATAGTCAAGACCCTTTCCCATTCTCTGATTGTCAAAAGAGTAGCTGATTTCCATAGGCGACTCTAGTTTCCTCACTGAGTTCTCTGTGCCAGTGAAATCTCAGGTCTAATAAAAAAAAAAACCACACACATTATTTGCTCTAAATTCTGTCTTGCCCATTTTGTAGGCTGGTAGAATCTGGTCAATTGTCTAGTTGACATGAAGCTTCAGATAATATCCCAAATTGTCCAGAAATAATTTTGTATTCTTAACGTCTTTTCAGACAGACATCCAAGAAAATAGCAGTCAGATCTTGACATCAGTGTAATGGCCTGTTGTTTCTAATAGTTTTTTCAGTTTTCTGTTTTTGGAAAATAATCCCTTTTTTATCTCAACCCACTTTGGATCCCAGCTTAAGTTTATGTTTTCTTTAGGAAGATTCCAGAAATATTCTTGGAATTCCATCCATGCCTGCATCCTATGAATAGCACTAGTTTTACCATGTCCTTGCTGAATAAAGAATCTAGTGCAGCTTTATGCTCTCTTTATATACAGTGTAAGCTTTAGTAATAAAGTAAAAAATGTGTTCAAGTCATAAGGCGGAAAACATAGATAAAACTTTAAAATATGCTATTCTTCTCCAGCCATTCTGTGTGATTGGCCTTTGCATATAATTTATGTATTCCATATAATGGAAAAATAGAAAATATCCCCAGATTTGCTTTTGTAGATGCCTTCTTGCCTGATGTATATTGTCATGAATGAATAAGAACCATTTTAATTCTTGGTAAACCTCTTTATTCTGTGTGCTATTCACTTATAAACAAGAAGAGTTACTCACTGGGTATTAGTATGCTGTATGATTCATTCTTAAATTAGAAATTCCAATCTAAATTCTAATAGCAGATCTAGGGAAAGAACTACAATGGCAGTGGGAGGGGCAGCATACACATAAAAAAATAATCCTGATTTTTTTTTTCTCTGACCCCTTTAAAGACTCACTTATTTTATGAAAGATCCAAATCATCTTGAGTGATTAACTCTGCGTATATTCCTGTGAATAGTATGCTCTGATATCTAAAAACTGAAACCATTATAAATGTGATGGATTACAAATTTCTCCACCTAGTTTTCTAGACTCCTTTGTAAATAAATGGTTGGGCCATAGAATTCACTTAAAAACAGCCGTTGCTTAGATATGGTAGTACTTATTTATGAGAAGGTAAAATATCAGGTATTTCCCTAAAGTAACCATTTATTAGATCCATCAATATACATTATAGTCAGAAATTGCCATTTAGCTAAATGTAGCCAAATCATGATTATCCCTGATATTTAGAAATAGCATACCACAAATAAACAAAATCCATAGAAAATCTAGTATTTTCACAAAACCTATTTCTAACAAAATCTATTAATAAGAAATGTTATTATAACCACACCAATGTAAGTGATAAATGGGTGAAGAAAGAATAGATCCTCTTTCTTATCATTCTTGTCTGTGATACAAAAAATGGCTACTTATTGCTTCTTACCTCAGAGTCCTACTTTCCTTTTTTTTTACCATAACATTCTGAAGAAAGTGGCCTCTTGTTTTATAGAGGGAGAGCAGAGAGCATAGAACTTTTATTTCTGTGAATTTCAGACACTAATTTCATGGTTTACAAAATTGTAATATGTTTTTCAAGGCAATGGTGTCACTGCCAGTACACAAAGTCTCTTGTTAGCAGTGACTTGGGTGATCATACTTGATGATACTGACGCATACCAAACACTTTATTGCTTTTGTAGACAATGTGACACTTTTGCATTTTATAGACAAAATAAATCCCCTAGTGGTTCACGTTTTTGTTCATCTCCTAAAATTACTCATTAAATGAAAATGCTTTAAAAAGAAACTAGGATAGAGAATAGAAAAGTGAGGAACAAAAGTAAATTTATAAATAGATAATCCTAACAGAAATGGAAAAACTTAGATCAGCTTAAATTCATGGGCCTATTTTAGAGGAATAAATATAATTTATAGTGTAACATTGGTGGGCTGGAATGCCAGATAGAGAAGTTTATATTTTATTCTGTTGGAGACTACTAAAAATTCATAGGTGGGAGATGTATGATGAAAATATTTATTTAGGAAAATCATCCTAAGAAGTATACAGAATTAACTGAAGGGAAAGGGAGGTGGCTGTCCCAGTAATATATGAATCAAGTAATATTGATGGAAGGTGTTAGAGCACCAATAAAAGCAGCTTACTATGTACTTTTTGTGGGGTTCCCTCTTCCCCTTCCCTGAGGACTGTGAGATCCAATAGTCAAGTGACTTACCCAAGGCATACAGCTAGTTAGTCTCCTAATTTCATGGAGCGCCCTTTCCATCATACATAGTCATGCATAACCACTCTTGTCCCTGTTTAAACCAGACCACCGAAGCCTCCAGTTCATGAGTGCATATCATTGGGTTGATTACCTGCTTAAAAACTGAGCCCTCAACTTTTTTTTGAAAAACTTATAGATTGGACAGTCTCTTAGTTCCTTTACATTGGTTTCATCTGTTTCTTAATAAAATATTTAAATATTCAACTAAGTCTGTCATAACAAGATTTTGTTATTGTTCTGTTTTACAGTACCTCTGAGGTCTCTTCCAACTCTATATGTATGGCCCTTTGATTTTTCTCTTGAGAAATTCAAACTTATAAAAATCTTAAAACACATTTCATGTTCCTTAACTTTGAGCTCCTTAATGTCCAACAACTGCTTCATCTCAGTAAGATTCCCAAATATATCAAACTCCACTAAACTATTGTGAATATTTCAAGAAAATGTTTTGTAAGCAATTGAGAGCCCATCAGGTGTCATTGACTGTAGCCCCCTATTAGAAACCAGCTCATCTTGTGTTGGAAAATTTGTTAATGTGGTTTCTAAGTATAAAGATCTCATTACCATTTATTTATATATAGAGAATTATATAGAGAATTATGTATAGTGGATGTGTGTGTATGTTTGTGTAAAACTGTTTCACTCTTGGGTAAAAATGTTATTTCAAAATTGTTTTTCTAACTTTTAATATCAGAACTATCTGTTTGAAATTTCTTTCTGTAGGGGTATCGAATGGACAAGTTTGACAGGTTTTCTTTCATTTGCTACCTCAACACCTAACAATTTGGGATTAGTGAGAAATGAGCTTCAGCTGGTTGATCTTCCAACAGGTTTGTAACTTTAAGCTTACTTCTCACCTTCAATCCCCATGCAGTCTACAAAAGAGCAAGATTTTTTTTTTCATTTAAAAAATATTACCATCACCTTGTATATAATGCCTTGTACTAGTAGGCATTTAATGAATGCTTGTTGAATTTGAACAAATTCAGAATGAATTCTATCCATGAAAGGGACATGAGATCCTTTTAAGTCTCAGATTTTTTGATCTTCTGATAATTCTGATGCTGTAATGAAATACAATAACTATCCTACAGTTTTAATAGGGAGGAAAGATAATTGCATGAAAATTTTACATTCCTACTATAGTTAATGTAGGTAGAGAATTATAGGAGGGATCACGTTAAAATGTTTGGTGTCAGTAAATTGGGCCTGAGACAAAATACCATGAGACAAATAAAGGCATTAAATTTTAAGAATTTTTCTAGGTAGAGTTTAAAAGTATAAGGACTTTACATATTTGATGTGTAAAAGTATTTTATATGATGGTGAAATTCCATAAGCACTTTGGAATTTTTATGGACAAAGCTTAGAAATTAAATTGTTTGGAAATCACAAAAGGAAAAAAGACCATATTACCCATAAAAATTCACTTCTTTTTATTTTTTAATTTAAATATTTAATTTTTTCCATATTATATGTCAATAAATTTTTAAGAATCATTTTCTGACATTTTGTGGTCTATGTTCTCACCCTTTTACTTCTTTTTAGATATTTTAATATGGATATTTTAAGTCCTATCAGTTATTATGTTATCTAAATTTTTTTGGGAAGTGGAAATTTTACCAACAAAAATGGGATGAGCAAAGATAAGCTTCAATAAGGAAGAATATGGCTAGTCCTTTATGTTGATTTTACTTCTTGTGAGTCATATTTTCTAGACTTTTTCCATAAAATCTGTGTCACAGGCAGAAGCGTTGCATTTCGTGGTGAGAGGGGCAATGATGAGCCAGCCATTGAAATGATTAAAGTGTCTCATTTGAAGTAAGTATTTCAGTCTGAGTAAGCTACTGTCCTATCATATTTGGGTATTGATTTTTTTATGAATATCATGTGAGTCTAAAGAACCCTATTCAGTAGTTTTCTAAGATACTTTAGGGATTAAAAATATTTTTTAATTATATCTCAGAAAATACCTTGATCACAGCAATAATTTGCTATAATTTAAAATTGAAAATTTCTACTCACATGATAAAGGGGCTTTTAAAAAAAATTTCATTGTTCCTTTTCTAGAAACTCATTTTGGTACGCAGTTATCCTTGGAATGCTGGTAGAGTACAAGCTCTATCAGGTTCTGTCAAACTGATATATTTTCTGTCAGAGTCCCCGCAGCAGAATATCCTGCCAATTCTAGTTTAGCAAATTCAGAGAGGCTTATCAACTGATGATGGGTTCTGAGGTCTTAACTATTCATGAAACAGTCAGCTAAGTCCCTGGAGTAGTCTCCTCCAGCTTGAGTGGATTGAGTGCTTACATAGAACAAACCATAAAACCATTAAAGGGAATGTTGTTCAACTAATATCTATATTAACTTAAATGTTCCCCATCCTCTTAGAACTTGTTATTGATAGCAAAGAAAATATTTCTGGAATTTGAAAGTAAATGCGTGATTTATTTTTCTGTTTAACTGAAGACAGCAAGTCATTTATTTAAACTACTTCCTTAGCTATTGATGGACTTAGAGTCAGGAAGACCTGAATTTAAATTTTGCTTCTTGATACTTCTCTTTGTGTTAACCAGAATAAGTAAGTTAACCTGTATTTTTGAATCAAATTCTAAGACTCAACATCCTAAGTTGTTGTAGATGGGATTATTATCTCTATTAGAAGGAATTCCTGCACTAGGAACAAGCCTTTGCTAATGAAATCATAAATTATCCATGTATTTATTTAATTGTTGTTTATAGAATTTTAAACTCAATATTTTAAAAATTAACAATTAATATATGGTTTTAAAAACTGACTTAAAGTTAGAGATTAATATAGTTAGATATTACACCAAAATACTATTTTTAAAGAAGACTCATGCATTGGACTTATTTTTTTAAACCTTACCTTGTCTTGGAATCAATATTGTGCATTGGTTCCAAGGCAGAAGAGTGGTAAGGGCTAGGCAATGGGAGTTAAGTGACTTGCCCAGGGTCACATAACTAGGAGTGTGTAAGGCCAGATTTGAACCCAGGATCTCCTGTCTCTGGGCCTGGCTCTCAAACCGCTGAACCACCTAGCTGCCCCCATTGGACTTATTTTTAATAAATTAAAGCAAGATAAAAATGTTGACTCTTGTATTTAGTACCTATAATGTATACTGGAATTGTGTTTATGTTCTTGAAAATGTAGCATGTAAGTCCTATTCTAGAGCCTCATTCTGATACGGAGTTGTCCTTGGAATACTTGTAGAGTCCAAGCTCTGTCAGATTCTGTCAAGCTGGAATATTTTCTACCAGAGCCCCAGGAGAAGAATATCATGCCAGTCCTAGTGTAGCAAAGTTAGAGAGGCTTATAAACTGGTGATAAATTCTGGGGTTTAGAACACTCATGAAACAGTGTGCTAAGTCCTTGGAGCAGTCTCCTCCAGCTCGAGTGGATTGAGTACTCAAATTGAACAAAATCATCTTTCTTCTAAAATATTGAAGTATGAAGTACAGCACTAGAATAGGAATCTCTCAGTAAAAGTAAAGTTTTAGTCTTGGTATTGTATGTAAGCTTCTTGAGGCCAGAGGCTATTGCTTTTCTATATAAAGTGCTTAGTGCAGTGCCTACCATATGATAATACACAATTAATAAAGCCTTGTTGACTGACATACTAATTATATAGGATTCTCAAATTTTATAGAATGATAAATCATTAGGAAAATTTTTCAGTTTAATATATCTTAGTTAAATTTTTAAAAAATTAATTTACTCTTTTTTGATGACTCCTATTATATTCCCTCTTTGCTATACCTTATTATTTGTTATAAATTCTATACTTCTAAATTTTCACAGGTTTTGAATTCTCCAGAAAGGGGGATCGACATTCATAATTAAATTTCACATATTCACATAAAGGCTTATTGGCCCCTTCTAGTTTTCAATCATAAATCAGTTCTGCTATTGCATGAGATGTGTGACTCTACCTCCCTGTTGCCCCACTCACCATCGCTGTGATTACAAAACCAAAGTGTCCCTACTTAGCTACCTCTTCCCAAAGTGTTATTTCTCCCAATATAATATAAGCTTCTTGAGAGTAAGAATTGTCCTTGGCTTTTTAAATTTGAATCCCCTTTACATGGCACATAGTAAGTGCTTAATAAACCCTTAATCATCTGTTCTTTATATCAAGTTCTAAGAAGTTTTGAAAGTCATCCTTTAGTTACAAGATTATTTTTACTATTAATGAGATATAAAAATACTAGTTATCACAGTTTTTTTCTTTTTGAAATATTGGTCTAAGTTTTCTTGTATTTTTCTTTATATATTTGTCTTTAGTAATGGTTAGAATTTTTATGTCAGTAAGTGGTGATAAATTAATAATTTAATTTATTATAGACAGTATTTGGCAATTGTATTCAAAGATAAACCTCTGGAATTATGGGATATCAGAACCTGCACGCTCTTGAGAGAAATGTCAAAAAACTTTCCCACAGTAACTGCTTTGGTAAGTGATGTAATTCAGTTGTACAACTAACTAGGTGATTGAATTTTGATACAATTTATTTTCTTTAAATAAATTTATTTTCTTCTTGAGAATACTATGTAGTAGTAACACTATCTTCCCAATTATCTAGACCAGGGGTCGGCAACGTATGGCTCTCGAGCCATATCTGATTCCACCTCACAACCAGCCAGTCTGGGCAGAGCCCCAGGATGTGCCCCAGGGGGGCCTTCAGCCCATGCCCCAGATTCCAGCGCCTTCCGCCTCCATCCTCCTTCTTCCACACGCTTTTATGGCTCTCACGGCCAAAAAGGTTGCCGACCCCTGATCTAGGCTTTTGACCTAGTTATCTTAACTCCCTTGCTTTCATCTCCTCTGTATCTCTCTCCCTTCTCCTCAGCTCAGTATCAAATCTTCAAGACTTGTAGTTTCTGCTTTTGTAATATCTCTTGTATATGCCCCTTTCTCTCCTTAACACTATAGCCTGGTTCAGGACCTTATCTCCTTATGCCTGCAGTATTGCAATAATCAAATGATTGGTCTATCTGCCATAAATTGCTCCATACTCCAGTCCATTCTCCACTCATCTATAAAATTGATCTTCCTACAGCACAGGTCTGACCAGGCCATCCCTTACACACAATACTTCAGTGTCTTCCTGTTATCTCAAGGGTCAAATACAAAAATCTTGTATACAAATAAAACCCTTTATAACTTGCTCCCTTCCTATCCTTCTAGTTTTTTTTATACCTTACTTCCTAAACATGTTTTTTTTTCTATTAACTCTGGCTTCCTTGCTTTTTCAAACACACTACTGTATCCAGTCTTTAAGCATGTTTTCTTTTTGTCTTTTATGCTTAGAATTCTCTCTCTCATCTCTTTGTTTCCTTGTCTTCAAGTCTTGACTTACATTCCATCATCTGCAAGAAGGCTTTTCCAATCCTCATTCTTTCTGCCTTCCCTTCAAGATTATCTCCAGTTTTTCTTGTATAGATGAGTGTATATAGTTGTTTCTATGCTTTCTTCCCCATTAGACAACTCTTTGTGATTAAGGGTTTTATATTGTTTTCTATCCCTAACTGCTTAGCCCAGTGCCTGGTTCATAGTATATGCTTATTTGTTTATTATCAATGTTTATTGAAATGAATAAACAAATAAATGATTATAAAACTAAAGTAGAAACTTGCATTTTCCCAAAAAATAACAGTAATAAATAATTTTTCTCATTTAGGTATCATTTGTACATACTTGTTTGCATGCAGAGCTCTTCTAGTATCCTTGTAAATAAGAAAACACATTTCTCTCATTCAACTTCTTCCTTATAGGAGTGGTCACCATCTCACAATTTAAAGAGTTTAAGAAAAAAACAACTTGCTACCCGAGAAGCTATGGCCCGACAAACTGTAGTATCTGATGCAGAACTTAGTAGTGTAGAATCTTCTGTGATCAGGTATGATTCATTGGTCTCAGTTTTCATTTTTCCCTAATAAAGACATTATTTTATTTTTATTTATTTACTTTTTACTTTTTATTTTATTTTGAATATTGTCCCATAGTTACATATTTCATGTTCTTTCCCTCTCCCCCAAAACTCCCCACCCCCTGTGGCCAACGCACAATTCCACTGGGTTTTGCGTGTATCATTGATTAAGACCTAATTCCATATTATTGATAGTTGGACAAGAGTTATTGTTTAGCGAAAGACATTATTTTAAACAGTACAAGTGTATATACAGGAAAACATTTCACCATACATTTCAGTTACATACTTGATTTCATTTTAGGATATTATATTTAATTGGCAGATTTTTTCCTTTATTGCTTAATGCTTTCTTTAATCTGCATACTAATGTCAATTCATTAATGTAATTAATGAATTAAAAAATCTTCATATCCACTCTTTTCCTTAATCTTCACTGCTTTTGCTTACTATCAGAAATTTCAATGCAGTAATAAAGGTATAGGAGAAGAGATTTCAAATACATGTACACTAAACAAACTTTTGGGGAAAAGTCTTAATTTAAGAATGTGTTCATCTTATCATTATAATTATTGTGTTTGGAGTATTCATTAGTGCTTAAATTAGTGATTTACATTTTTTTTAATTGCAGTTAAGATCAGCATTGGCATTAAGTGATTGCCAATTTTGTTTGTTAAAGAGCTATATCCATCCATACATACATGTTTTTAAAGATACTTAAAATTAGTGGAGATAAAATATGATGAACAAAAGATGTTTGTTCATTATAAATTCAGATTTTCTCTTGGATTCAGTTTTTATTTAATGGTTATAAAAACAAATAAAAAACTTAAACGAAAAATAAATTGTTTTCTCCTTCATAAAGCCTGTAAAACTTCTTAGCCAGCCATATCGTAATAATATCATTTTTTATATAGTACTTTTAACTTTCCAAAGCTGTTTGATTTATCCCAATGGCCAGAGTAAGGAAATCAATTCTGGTATTTCAGAGGTGATGCCAAGAGAGTGCAGAAGGCTTAAAATGCTACAAATATGGACCTACAAAATACAAAAATACTTTACCATTAAAGGTTGACAAAGAATCATAATTTTTTGACTGTGGTAATCCATTGGTGTAAAATTTTGCCACTACGTACTACTCTTTTCCTGTTGATAATATATGGCTGTGAAGCATGGAACAACTGAATCTCAGAAATATCAAAAATTGCAGGTATTCCAGAGGCTTGTGGAAAAATGTGCAATAGGCATTAGTAAGCTATAGATCATTGCTAACAATAACTAGCATGCTAGAAGTAATGGGAGAGTGTCTGGAAAAGTGGTTATACCAGTTATAGAGTGAGAGTGATAGGAGATAACTTGGATGCTGCATTGATGCCTGAAACATTCAAAGAACCAGAAGGAAGTAGCATGCTCTGAGCAGATCTTTTGAGGATTGACCGAAGAAAGGTAATAGAGAAGAGTCATACGAGATGAGGTGACAAAGTTTTATAATCTGAACTGATGTCAGGAATAACTACATTAATGAAATAATGTATCTAAGACTACTTTTGGCTATCATCATGTATTTGAAAATCTCTTTTTAAAGTTATGCAATATTTCTTTCATACTTTAGTATTTCAGAAGGTACTTAATGTTATATAGCATATTCTTTTATGAGTGGCTATTCTTTCAAGAGAAACATGTCTGAATGTAACTACAAGAGTTACTTAGATAATAGTTTATTACCAAGCCATACTCTTAAGTCTTTTTGCCATGATGAAGTATCAGTAGGGTTTTAGTGGAAGATATATTCACCTATCTATCATATCCTATTTAAAGACACATATAGTTATATAATATAATATTTAAATATCTTGAATATTTTATGAAGTATATTTAGTATAGAATTATTTTTATTTAATAATTTCTTACTTTGCAGTTTCCTATATTTGTTATATTTAAAGTAAGCTAATGATAAATTTTAAAAAATAGAGTTAACAATATATTAAGTTATGTTTAAAGTAAGTTAATGATAAATTTAAAAAAAAAAGAGTTAACAATATATTAAGAAAACAGTAGGTGGGTGCAGTGTCAGGCCTGGAGTTAGAAAAATACATCTTCCTGAGTTCATATTCCAGCTTTAGATACTTACTAGCCATGTGACCCTAGGCAAGTCACAACTCAGTTTGCCTTCTTTCTTTTTTTTTTTTTTCTTTTTTTTTTAAGCCTTAACTTCTGTGTATTGGCTCCTTGGTGGAAGAGTGGTAAGGGTGGGCAATGGGGGTCAAGTGACTTGCCCAGGGTCACACAGCTGGGAAGTGTCTGAGGCCGGATTTGAACCTAGGACCTCCCGTCTCTAGGCCTGACTCTCAATCCACTGAGCTGCCCAGCTGCCCTGCCTTATTTTCTTCATTTGTAAAAATGAGCTGGAGAAGGAAATGGCAAACTACTGGAAATTTGCCAAGAAAACCCCCAAATAGAGTCACAGAGTATTATATGTATGAAAAGGACTGAACAATAAGATTAAACCTTGTATAATTTCACTTTCTTTTTTTTTTTTTTTTGATCCTTACAAGTTGAAGTATCTTTTGAAAAAGTTATATGATACAGGACACACTCACACCTATCCACTTATCTTTTTGGCAGACCTAACAATTCAGATAAAAGTCTCAGACTCAGTAAAGATTTCAGAAGATATTTAATCCAAGCCTTAATTTGAACAGAAATCAGTTGCTTCTCTGGTTATGTCCAGTAATTAAAGGTTATTAAGCTTTTCCTCAAAAATATCTAATGAGATATTTTCAAAACCTGTCAAATTAGATCCCAGTAATAATCAGTACAATGGTTTCTTTGTTTAGTCGTATGTTCAAATTATTTGAATGTCTTAGTACCTAGCTTTCCTTTCATAGTATAATTATTCCTTGGTAGTGACGATGGGATACTTGCTTTCAATATGACAGAATCATTTTTGAATTGTTTTTGACTTCAGATTTTGTCTTTTTTTTTTAACTTATTAACTGTTGGTATCACTTCATGGAAAATAATTACCTTTATTTTATTCTTTCTATCTCAAAGCTTGTTGCAGGAAGCAGAAAGCAAATCTGAGCTGAGCCAGAACATCTCTGCCCGGGAGCATTTTGTATTTACTGATACTGATGGGCAAGTTTATCATCTCACAGTAGAAGGCAACTCAGTAAAGGACAGTGCTCGAATTCCTCCAGATGTGAGTCAGACACTTGGTATTATTTTTCATTTCAATGTTACTCATTAATGGAGAATAGTTTCCAAAAGTACAAAAGTTCACTTAGTTTTATATCCAGTAAACAATTATAAATATAAAATTGAAAAGTTGCTTTAGAAAAATTCATTTTTAAAAAACTATCAATAAATGTTATCACAGAGGAGAAGCACACTTTCAAACAGTTAATAAACATTTATTAGGTCCCTTCTCTATGTCAAGTGCCATGCAAAGTGTTGAGGCTAAAAAGACGAAAATGAAATATCACCTGCCTGGGGCTCCATTCTGTTGGAGTAATTAACATAGGTAGATGCCAAATATAAATGAGATCATTTATGTTAAGGGGAAAAAAGAAACTAGAACCTGTGAAATTAGGAAAGGTCTTCTGTCCTTGATCGCTTTAAACTGAATTTTGGAGGGAAGTCCAGATTCTAAGAGGTAGAGATGAGGAGGGAGTAAATATATATATATCCATCAGCAACATTTAAGTTCTTACCTACTCTGTCCTAAATAATAATGCTAGGGGAAGGAGAAAACATAATGGACAGAGTTGCTTCTTAAACTCTTAAAGAGTTTAAAATGCAGTATTATTTCTGATAATAATGTCAAGTACCTTTGTGTTAAGAGTTTAGTATTTTTTCTCAATTTTTATTCCCTTTGGAATTGCTTTTTTATAACCTTGACAGCCCTTTACTTATGCCTGGTAAGGTCCTGATAAGCCAAGAGCTAATACTTGTTTTTACTTATGTTTTGCAAGCTATTCTTTTTAAAAAGATGCAATAAAATATCTTGTGAATTGAAGCAAAATGTGGTAATAAGTTTTAAAATGTAGGGGAAAATATACATATAAATATGCACATATATTTTACTATCTAAAATATCCCCTCAAAATAGGTGTTTAGAGATTGTTCAGTTTATTCTTATTTTTCTGATGTGAAAACTGAGCCCAAGAGATGAGAAGTGAATTGACCAAGATTTATTGGCCTCAGAACTGAAATGATAATTTTTGCCTGCTAGACCAGAGTTCTTTTCTACTCTACTACGAAGCTTTTATTCATTTAATAATATAATCTTATTTTTTCTAAATTTACCTTCACCCACATATTTAAATTTAGTTTTAGAAACTCCAGAAGAATTACTTATCCTGACACTATTTTCTATGTTAATTTTTTCATTTCACAAGCATTGAATAGTTTAATAGCCAATACAGTATTGACTAAATAGATTAATTTGCAATTAAAATATTTATCCATATTAAAATGAAGGCAGGGTATCAAAGTAGAAAGAGCACTGGTCTCAAAGTCAGATGACCTGTGTTCATATCACTATTTGTACTTATTTATGTTTTGGTGGTCAAGTCATTTAACTTCTATGGTCCTTAATTTCATCAGTTGTCAAAGGAGTGAGATAATATGTATGTGATGTATTTCCCAGGCTTTTGATGCCCTAAGCCTTGAAGCACTAGAGAAATGTGAATCATCATTCTGTACTCTCTTGCTTTTGGTTAATCATATTAGGACTGAGGAAATCACTCAAGTGACTTCCACTCAAATCATCATCAAAACAACAACTAATATATATATGTTTTTTATATATACATATATACATAGTATTTATTATGTGCCAGACTCTATGCTAACACTTTACCAATATTATCTCCTTTGATCATCACAACAATCCTTGGAGATCAGTGCTATTATTATCAGTGCTATTATTATCAGTGCTATGTTGTAATAAGGAAATTGAGGCAAATAGAGGTTAAGTGACTTAGCCAGGGACATACAGCTATGAACTCTCTGAGACCAGATTTGAACTCGTCTTCAATTTTACCATGCTTCCAATATTACCAAATTTGTTGAATTATTTACATAATTGAAAGAAAGGATAGAAGTCCCAAACTTTTTATTTGACAGTTTCCTCATGGGAGGAAACACATTTCAGATAGAAAAAAATCTAATGTTAAAAAAGGTAGATGAATAATTTCAATTTTAAGTTGGTTGCCTTTTGTAATTCATAGTTGTCCATTTAAGTAGTATAAAATAATTCTTGTTTTTTAACCCAAAAAGGAATCCCCAAAATACCATGTTAGTGACATTCCATAATTGTAGCCTCACTTTTCGTTTCCATGTTGCTTCATTGGAAACAAAGTTTTCTTTTAAAATGTTGAACCATTATATTACAGCAGTAAAAATTTAAATTTCTTTACATATCATCCATTCTTTCCATTTGAAATTCAGGTTGACTGCTCTGATAACAAAACTTTGCTTATTACTGTATCATCTCTCTTTGTGTAGGCCAGAAGTCAAGATATTCCAAAAGTTCCTCTGTTCTGTCTGCCAGATCGCCTAATTTCACAGATAGTAGCAGCTTTATCAAAGAATGACCAGCTTTTAAGGATCCAGCCTCTGATAGCTTTAGTAAATATTTTAGAGCAGCTATTTTGGGGGAAATGGGATGGAAATGTAATAAACAAGGCATGGAAAAGTAGTTTTAATTGATTATTTTTATTTCTCTGAGACCAAATGGAAATATTTTTCATTGAGTAAAGATGTAGAATTTAGAAAATGATTGCTTTTAAAAAGTAAAATTTTAATTACCAATCTTTAATATTTTTTTTCTTGGATTGAAACTTTTCCATCTTTGGTTTCAGTTTAGAACCTTAAACTAAAGCAATGTAGACCAAAATAAGGGGAAATTTTGGTATATTTTGAATAACACATAGAGAGAATACAGGTTATTCCTGCTATTATTTGAGGGCAGAGAGGAATATGAGAATATATAGTATTGAAAAATTGCAAAACAGGTATCTTCGATTTTGAACTTCGTATATTACAAATAGATGTTTGACAAAAAAATCATCAGGGATACTGAATGTTAGTTTTGTGTTAATTCTCCCAGGGCTATTTAAAAATGGTAAAGTTGACTTTTTTTCCACATCGACTAAACTAATTTGATTTACATTGTACTTGTTGCCTTTGTTCACTCCTTCATAGAGAAGTGTGGCTTGTCAGTAGAAGTTTATATCTACTAATTGATGTCAATAAGGTATAAAATAATACAATGAATATCTTAATATTTCAACTTGGGAAGCCTAAAAAAGATAACATTTGACACCTTAACTCATTTTCTCTTTTATTACTGAAAAACACATTTTAAAAAAAGCAAATTTTTAATTAGAAGTGAGGAAGCGGAAGCTAATTACTCTATAAAATATCAAGAAAATAAAGATAAACAAAAAGTAAAAGAAAATGTTAAATATTTCACAAGATAAACAACAGATTTGGAAAGTAGATCCAGAAGAGACAAGTTAAGAATTATTTCACTACCTAAAAACCACGAACAAAGAAAGAACCTAAATATCAGATTTTAAGAAATTGTCAAGAAAAATTGCCCAGATGTTCCAGAAACACAGGTAAAATAAAATTGAAAAAAATCTACTGACCACTTCCTGAAAAAGATCCCAAAAGGAAAACTCCCAGGAATATTACAGCCGAATTCCAAAGCTCCCAAATTAAAGAGAAAATATCTGAAGCAACCAGAAAGAAACCATTCAAATACCCTGGAACCACAGTCTCGATCACAAGTTTTAGCAGTTACCTCTTTAAAGGAGTAAAGGACTTATAATTTTGTATTTTGTAAGGCAAAAGAG
This sequence comes from Gracilinanus agilis, assembly GCF_016433145.1. Taxonomy (NCBI): domain Eukaryota; kingdom Metazoa; phylum Chordata; class Mammalia; order Didelphimorphia; family Didelphidae; genus Gracilinanus; species Gracilinanus agilis. The sequence goes on from NC_058131.1 coordinate 634,438,355, forward strand.
CTGGAATCACAACAAAGAATAACCTACCCAGTAAAACTGAGTAAAATAGGTCAAGGAGAAAAATGAATCAGTAAAAAAATAGAAAACTTTCTGGCATTCCTGACAAAAAGACCAGAGCTGAATAGAAAAATTGACTTTCAATACAAGGCTCAAGAAAAGCATAAAAAGAGAAAAAGAAAATGTGAAAGAGCAGTCATAGAGGACTCAATAAAGTTAAACTGTTTACCTTTCTATATGAGAAGGTGATATATGTGTCTTCTAACAACTTAAAATAATTATGACAGAAGGATTCTACATAGAAGATGTGAGACTGAAACAAGTATGTTGGGATGATTTTAAGAAGAATGATCCCCCAGTAGAAGGGGGAAAGGAGAGGAAGAATGGGGGAAATAATTTGGCATTGAAGAGACTTGTTTGCAAGGAAAAGCTTTTACAGGAAAAGGGAAAATGATCAGAGAAATAGGGCAACACTTGAACCTCACAGCTAAATAGCTTCAAAAAGGGAAAATATGCACATGTATTTAATGAAGGGGACATGATAAAAGGGGGGATAGATAAAAGAAGAAGCCAATGGTCAGAAACAAACCAGTCTTTAGAGGAGGGACAAGCTAAAAGGAGAGAGAAGGATAAAGAAAATAGGATGGAAGGAAATGCACAATTAGTAATCTTAATCAATGTGAATGAGATGAACTCACCTATAAATTGGAAGTGGATACAGAATTGGATTAGAAGTTAGACTCCAGTATGTTGTTTAGAAGAAGCACACTTAAAACAGATATATACAGAGTTTTAAAATAAGGGGCTAGAGTAGCTGAAGTAAAAAAGGCAGGAATGGCAATTATAATCTCATATAGCAAAAGCAGATCTAATTAAAAAGGATAAACAAGGAAACTACTTCTTGTTAAAAAGAACCATGGGCAATGAAGCAGTATCTAAACATAGATGTATTAAGTGGAATAGCATCCAGATTCTTAAAGGAAATGTTAAATGAATTGCAGAAGGAAATAGAAAGTAAAATTATACTAGTAGAGAACCTCACCTTTCCCCTTTCAGAGCTATATAATTCTAACTACAAAGTAAATAAAGAAGTCAAGGATATGAATAGAATCTTAGAAAAGTTAGAGATGACAGGCCTATTGAGAAAACTGAATGGGAATAGAAAGGAGTATACCTTTTTTTCATCTGTACATTGCACCACCACTAAATTTGACCAGGTATTAGGGCATTAAAAACCTCACAACCAAATGCAGAAAACCAGCAATATTAAGTGCATTCTTTTCAGATCATGGTGAAATAAAAATTACATTTAATAAAGGCCCATGGAAGCAAAGATTATAAATTGATTGTAAACAAAATAATCTAATCCTAAGGAATAAATGAGTCAGAGATTAAATCTTATAGTCCAGTGATTCCCAAAGTGGGCTCTACCACCCCCTAGTCGGTGCTGCAGCGATCCAGGGGGGTGGTGATGGCCATAGATGCATTTATCTTTCCTATTAATTGCTATTAAAATTTAAAAATATTAATTTCCAGGGGGCTAAGTAATATTTTTTCTGGAAAGGGGGCAGTAGGCCAAAAAAGTTTGTGAACCAGTGTAGTCAATCATTTAATTAAAGAGAAGGATGAGACAGCATTCTAAAATTTGTGAGATGCAGCCAAAGCAGTATTTAGAGGAAAATTTATATCTCTTAAAAGTCTACATCAATAAATGAGAGAAATTGGGGATCAATGATTGGATATATAACTAAAAAAACTGAAAAAAGAACAAACTAAAAATCCCTAATTAAACACTAAAATGGAAATTCTGAAAATTGAAGGGGAGATTAATAAAATTGAATGTAAGAAAACCATTGAAATAACGAAATTTAGGGATGGTTTTATGAAAAAAAATTAATTTGATTTTTAAAAAGAAAGAAGAAAACCAAATTACTGATATAAAAAATGAAAAGGGTGAGCGAACCACCAAAGCAAAGGAAATTAAAAGAATTATTAGGGGTTATTTTGTGTTGATTATATACCGATAAAGCTGATAAGGTATATGGGATGGTTGAATATTTACAAAAATATAAACTGTCCAGATTAGCAGAAGAGCAAATGAAATACTTAAATAACCCTATTTTAGTAAAAAAAAAAAAATTGGGCAAGCTATTAATGAGCACCCTAAGGAAAAATCCCCAGAACTAGATGAATTTCTAATTTCCACCAAACATTTGATTAACAGTGTGAATTCCAGTACCATACAAACTAGATGCAAGAGTAAGATGGGTATAATTAAAAAGGATTTGCACAAACAAAACTAATACACCTAAAATTAGAAGGAAAACAAAACTAGAGGGGAAATTCATAGTAAAATTTTCTCTAATAAAGACCTTATTGCTCAAATATATATATGGAACTGAGGCAGATTTGTAAAAAATACAAGCCATTTCCCAAGTAATAAATGGTCAAAGAATATGAACAGACAGTTTTCAGAAGAAAAATTCAATGCTCTGCATAGTCACATGAAAAAAAATGTTCTAATTCACTACAGATTAGAGAAATGCACATTAAAACACCCGAGATACTCCCACAACTGTCAGATTAACTAACATGACAGAAAAGGAAAATGACAATGTTGGAGAAGTGTAAACTTTGGGAAACTGATAACATTGTTGGTGGAATAGTGAACTAGTTCAGCTATTCTGGAGAATAATTTAGAACTTGGTCAATTTATCTCCTTTGCCTCAGCAATATAACTACTAGATTTGTGTCCCATAAAGATCAAAGAAAAGGGAAAAGGGCCTATTTGTACAAAAACATTTATAGCAGCTCTTTTTGCGGCAGCAAAGAATTGGAAATCATTGAGATGCTCATCAGTTCTGGAATAGTTAAACAACTTGTGGCATATGATTGTGATGGAATGCTATTGTGATAAAAGAAGTGACAAGTAGTATGAATTCATAAAAACCTGAGAAAGCTTTTATGAACTGAAGCAAAATTAAATGAGCAGATGCAGAAGAATATTGTACACAGTAATAGCAAGATCAATTGTGAAAAACTTAGATAATTCCAAAAGATGCAAAATGCTATCCACCTCTGGAGAGAGAGCTGGGAGACTCTGAATGCAGAATGAAGCATCCTTTTTTTTACTTCTTTTTGTTTTTGTTTTGCAAAAAAACATATAAAAATGTTTTCCATAACTTAATTTGTATAGTTGATGTTGAATTGTTTATTTTCTCAGAGGGGAGAGGGGCAGAAAAAAAGAGTACTTGGAATTCAAATTTCTTTAAAATGAGTGTCAAAATTTGCTTAATATGTAATTGGGAAATATTTAATGAAATAAAAATAATTTTTAAAAAGCCAATTCTTTGTTATATATTAATATATTTAGGGAAACTAAAAAAGACATCTAGGAATGATAATTTGCCAAATTACTCAGAGCTCCATTTTTAAAAAATATGGCCTTCTAAATTCTTGGACTGAATATTTCAGCATAATAAATATTTTAAGGTAGCTTTTTTGTGTGCTCACTGAATGCTGCTAGATTTTCCTTCACCCACAACTGGGAGTACTGTGTAGATCTCCTTGTAGAGAGATATTGGCAAACCACTTGTTACCATGAAAATTTGGGAAGACTTTTCTATATTTTAAAAGATATGTCAAAACACTAGTTTTGCTTAGGCTAAATGTCTCCCTTTTGTTAGATGAGCTTTTTATACTCCTTTAAAAATTATTGAATGGAAAAGGTATTATTTAGCATATTTGTTAACACTAATCCATTAATAAAGTTATTGAAACAACTTTTGCTTTTTAAAAATTTATTTGGTTTCTTACTCATTTAAGAAGCTCATTTGAGATTTAGCTGAAAAAAATTTTAGTGCACAAATCTCTATCTAGATTATCTTGCAAAAATATTAGATAGCAGCTCAATGGAAGATGTGACTCCACCAAATTTTTTATTTTTTGTTGTCTAGATTTTCTTTATACTTATAAAACCTGTTTTTAAGTTTCCTTTAGTATGGATTCTATTTTAACTTTTTATTATTGTGTCAATCACATTTAATGAATAGTTATGCTTTTATAAATAATAAAGGTGGCAAATCTGGCTTTGTAATAGAGTTCTTCCTGGTGAAATTTTTTGTTTCTTTTCCTCAATCCTTCTTAATGGAAATCCCTTTATTTCTTTAAACTTATATTCTAGATAAAATGATCTTTTAGTGTTTCTTTGCCTTTGGAATTTGTAAGCTATGTAGATTTTTAATAGTTGAAGCCAATTCTTTGAGGAATTTCATTATTCTAGGTATGGTTTCCATTGCTATGTAAAAACATCTTAATTTTATTAAATGATTTTTAAACTATATATAATCTTTATAGTATATTATTATCTTTAAGTTTTCAAAAAATTCCCTTGTGATTATTTCTGCAAATGTGATATTTCTTCATTGTTTTTTTTTCCCTAGGGAAGCATGGGTAGTATTACATGCATTGCTTGGAAAGGTGATACACTGGTTCTTGGTGATGTGGATGGAAACCTAAATTTTTGGGATTTGAAAGCCAGAGTGTCTAGGTATTTATATTTGTTAATAGTATAGTATATTCATGGATATATAGAAATTAACTTTTAAATTTGCATAATAAGTATAGACTACTTTTTATTTTCATTTTGTTGTATGTGTGACGAATTGTTAATCTTATTTTAATGTATTCATGAATACATAGTAACTTTTACATTTGTATAATAGATATAGAAATTTTCATTTTGTAATTTGAATTATTTGTCCTACAAATAGAGACTAACTTTGCATCTTTTTCACAACTGCTTGTCCACCAATGACATGGAGATGAGTTAATAATCCCTTAACATCGTTTTTGAGAATATCTCAGATCAGAAATTGTAGAAAGAAGAGATGATATTTTACAGAAAGGAATGTTCATGAAGTTAACTAAAATTATAGTCTGATAAAGAAAGAGAAGTAGAAGTAGATCAATGGGAAAGAATTAGAAATAGGTCAAAGGTAGACTTAGTAACTGGATTTAATTGCTATTTTATGCTGATAATTTTTTTAAGCATATAGGTCAGTTTTTGGAAATCTAATAAATTCAGTTGATTGTGCTTATTTTGCCAGAGGAATACCAACACACCGAAGTTGGGTGAGAAAGATCCGTTTTGCCCCTGGTAAAGGAAACCAGAAATTAATAGCTATGTATAATGATGGTGCTGAAGTCTGGGATACTAAAGAAGTAAGCAAGTGTTTTGTGATATTTTCATCTCCAAACTTGTGTGTTAAGGTCTTATTTAGCAAAATTAAAATATAAATCAAATAATCTATATATTATTTACTTATACTAATAGACTTTAAAAAAAGGAATTTAAAAAAAGTAATCATTGATTAGAGTTGTGATGTTTATCAGAGGTATTCAAAATTTTTATTGTCTTTCACCTTTTAAAAACATTGATTTTGGGGGGGGACACTAATGCACTGCTAGTGGAGTTGTAAATTGATACAACCATTCTGGAAGGCATTTTGGAATTATGCCCAAAGGGCTTTAAAAGAATGCATGCCCTTTGATCCAGCTATACCACTACTAGGTTTGTATCCCAAAGAGATCTTTTTAAAAATTGGAAAGATTTGTTTGTACAAAATATTTATAGCTGCACTTTTTGTGTTGACAAAAAAATTGGAAAATGAGAGGATGTCCCTCCATTGGGGAATGGCTGAACAACTTGTGGTATATGATGATGGTGATGGAATACTATTATGCTGAAAGGAATGATGAATTGAAGGACTTCTATAATGACTAGAAAGACCTAAATGAACTGATGTGGAGTGAAATGAGCAGAAACAGGAGAACATTTTACACAGTAACTGAAACATTGTAGGACAATAAAATGTAATTGACTTTGCTACTAAAAGCAATGCAATGACCCAGGGCAATTCTGAGGGACTTATGAGAATTAATGTTATCCACATCCAGAGAAAGAACTGTGGAAATAGAAATCCAGAAAAAAAAAACATATGATTTATCATTTGTTTATACAGGTATATGATTTGGGGTTTTGGTTTTAAAAGATTGCTCTATTACTGTAAACACGTGCCTTTTTCAAGATCTATTTATTTTTATGTTTTTTACATTTTTGTACTTTCGGTTGATGACTTCGGTGTTTAAAATGGTTTCCAAGGGTAGTGTGACTAGGATTCTGTATAAATGGAGATTTTGAAACTTGGACTGCATCCCCCATAAATCCCTTAGTATTTCCCAAAATTCCCTTTAATCTCTCCTGAGCTTCCACATTTGCGTGGTCACGTTTGTATATAGTTTGCTCTAACTCCTCCCTCTTTCTTTTTTGCTCTGGCAAGTGGACTAAATAGCTAGGTCTCTTTTATTAGTTTATTATTAATAAAACTTTATTAAATATAATATTTAGTTCTTTGCATATTAATTTTAATCTCTACAATTCTTAAGTATAAGAAGATCATGATGTACCTTACTGAGAAAATACTGGTATTAGGTGAGCTTCATTCAGGCATGAGTTATAGTATTATTCGTTGTGAGTTTAATATTAATGATTCAACAATATGGTATATCCAGGAAAAGAAAGAGAAAATTTTCCAATCTGTATGTGAGGCTGCTCTGGAAAGTAAATGGTGGGACCAGAGGCTCACAGGGACCTTACCTTATATTTACCATAGGAATGGTGGTTCAGTATTTCCTAGTACATTGTTTGTGGTGATGTTATAGGACAAAACTCATGTGAATGACAAGAATTGACTGTGGTTATGTAAGTATGTATGTTTGTATAGAGCACATTTATATACATAATTCATATATACACAAATGCATATACATATACATATACAAAATACACATGTATATATGTCTATATGTAGATATCTACAGAAAGTTATTTAATATATGTATGAAGATATAAATACAACTCTGTTAATATCTACATATAGAAAAAACCATATTGATTTTAAAGTTTGTTTTTTAACTCTAGATATGACATATTGTCAATACTTCTCTTTTATTACTGTCAATCATTGGTTTTGAATTGCATCCTGTCTGCGAATGAAAGAATACCAAAAGATCAGATAATTTTAAACTTATATTGTGTAATTTGCAAAAGATACTATCTTTGTTTGCTTTTTCTAAAACAGTTGATCCAGTATACACATCTTCCATCTTACTGAGGGTGACAATTGCATTCACTTTTCAAGGTTCAGATGGTGAGCAGTTTAAGAAGTGGAAGAAATGTCACTTTCCGAATATTGGATGTGGACTGGTGTACATCAGATAAAGTGATCTTGGCATCAGATGATGGATGTATCCGAGTCCTAGAGATGTCAATGAAATCAGCATGCTTTAGAATGGATGAACAAGAATTAACAGGTATGTAGGAGGAGCCAAGTTGCAGTTTATAGAGCTAATATACTTTAATGACTTCTCCTTTTTGCCTTAGGCTACAATCTTTTAGGAAGAAGGTTGTTTTTTATTTTTGAGGTATATTGATTGATCTCTATACTGTTTTTAGAAGCACTTAATTCAGATTAATGTATTGATGTCAAAATTAAACTATAGTGTTTTTATCTTTGAGTTAACTTTAACCCTTTAAACTGTAAACTCCAAGAAATTCTATATAGCAGATATTTTAGCTGTCTCTTATTTGAAGTGTATTGCCCACAAAAGTTGTAAGACATTTACATTAATAAAAATGGCTCTTTCTCAATGTAAGAAAGTACTCAAGTGTTTACAAATTTAGTGTTAATGTTTGAACTAGGTGACAACCAAAGTCCGTATTGTAACCATCATTCTGTGATGATTGGCATTTTAAATATTGGTACTGGAAATCATTAAAAAGACACTTTAGTAGTTATGCTATTATGCATCATAAATTAGTAGCTGCCTCAAATTATTTTACTGATTTTAGTGATTTCTTACTTTTTTGCAATTACTTTGCAATATATTTGGTATTTATAAGGTAACAACAATTATGCAGATTGTTGTTACTATATAAATTGTTCTCCTAGATCAGTTCACTTCTACATTAGCTCATAAAAGTCTGCAGTTTTTTCTGAAATCAGCCCCTTCATCATTTCCTACTGCCCAGTCATATTCTGTTACATACATATGATATTCATTTAGCCATTCCACAACTCATGGTCACCAATTTGTTTTACAACCCTTTGTTGTTTTTGTTGTTCATTTGTTTCAGTTATGTTTGATTTTTCATGACCCCATTTGGAATTTTCTTGGCACAGATTCTAGAATGGTTTGCCATTTCCTTCTCCATCTCATTTTGTAGATGAGGAAACTGAAGCAAACAGAGTTAAGGGACTTGCCCAGAGTCACACATCTATTAAACGTTTTGAGGCCATATTCAAACGCAGGAACATGAGTCTTCCTGACTTTAGGCCTGGTACTGTATCCATTGTGCCACTTGTTCCCACTAGCAAGTCTTTATTTGACATGTAGTATTTTATTTGTTGTTGTTTAGTTGTGTCTAACCCTTCTTGAACCTTTTTGGGGTTTTCTTGGTAATGTACTTGGTATTTATACAGTAACAACAATTTTAAGTATTGTTGTTACTTTATCTTCATAGACCAGTTTACTTCACTCTATATCATCTTCTAAGCCTTTTTGGGTTTTTCTGAAATCATCCCTTTCATCATTTCCTACAGCATCTCTCTTGACAAATATCCAGGAGTGGTTTGCCCTTTCCTTCTCTTGCTCATTTGATAAATGAGGAAACTGAGGCAGACAGGATTAAATGACTTACCCACAGTCACACAGCTAGGAAATCTCTGAGGCTGGATTTCATCTCAGATCTTCCTGACTGCAAACCTAGTGCTGTATATATTGGGCATCCTAGTTTTCCCTTTTCCTAGTTCTTTGCTACTGTAAAGTTCTTGTACATATGGCTCCTTGTCTTCTTTTATAGCCCTACTCTTAGTATCCCTGCCTCAACGGAGATGCAAAGTTCAGTTTTAATCATTATTCCAAATTGTTTTCCAAAGTGGCTTGACTAATTCATAACTCTTATCAACTAGGCATTATTGTACCTATCTTCCCAAAGTACCTAAAAATTGTCATTTTCCTTTTTTATCAACCTTGCCATTCTTATGATTATAAGTAGTTTTTATTTGCCTTTCTTTAATCATTAGTGATTTGGAGTATTCCTTTTTCATATGACTTGATAGAATCGATTTTCTCCTCTAAAAACTATCCTTTCACATCATTTGACCATTTTTCAATTGGGGAATGCCTCTTATTCTTATAAATCTGAATCAGTTCCTTATGACTTAGAAGCAAGACTTTATTAAACTTGATGTGAAGATTTTTTTCCCCTACTTTTCAGTTTACCTTCTAATTTTAGCTGATTGATTCAGTTAAAAAAACTTTAATTTTATATAATCAAGATTTTGATCATCTCTATCCTTTGGTCATGAAATTTTTCCTTATCTATAGATGTGACAATAGGTAATTACTTTCTCCTTTAATTTAAGTCATGTACTTTATATATGTCATGTACTGATTTAGAGCTTTTTTTTTCTTAAGACCCTTACCTTCTGTCTTAGAATCAATACTAGATTTTGGTTCTAAGGCAGAAGAGTGGTAAGGGCTAGGCATTGGGGGTTAAGTGACTTGCCCAGGGTCACACAGCTAGGAAGTATCTGAGGCCAGATTTGAACCCAGGACCTCCTGTCTATGGGCCTGACTCTCAGGCCATTGAGCCACCCAGCTGCCCCCCCTAGAGGTTTTCTTACTATAGAGTGAGATTGTCTGCCAGATTGCTTTATGGTTTTACTAGAAGTTTTTGGCAATTACTGAATTCTTACCCTAGTTAGCAAGTGTTCTGGGGTTTATCAAACGATAGGTTATTCTGCTTGTTTGCTTCTGTACACTAATTCTGTTCCACTGATTAACTCCTATTTCTTAACCAGCATCAAATCACTTTGATGATTACAGCTTTGTTGTATATTTTGAAAAATTGTTTTGCTAGGCTCTCTTCCTTCTTACCTTTTTTCATTATTTCCCTTGAGATTCTTGACTTTTTCTTCTTCCAGATGAATTTTGTTTTTATTTTCTTCTAGCTCTGAAAAGTAATCTTTTGGGTAGTTTGTTTGATATTGCAATGAAGCAGTAAATCAATTTAGGAAATATTGTCATTTTTATTATATTGGTTTTACCTACCCACAAGCAATTAATATTTATCTCAATTTTTCCAATCCTGTCTCCATAACCTAAAATCTAGCTATTCCTTCCAGGTTTATATCATTTGTAAACCTGATAAATATTCCACCTATACTTTTCCCCAATTATTTGATAAAAATGTCAACTAGTACAAGACCAGTCATAGATTCTGAGGCATTCCACTAGGAATCTTTTTCATAGGAGAATTTTGTATCCTCTCATTGAGTTAGTTCAGAATCTTTGTAACTGGATTAGATCTTCTAGCCCATGTTGAATAAATTTTGTCCATAAAACTGTCATAAGAGTCCATAGAAGATACTTTGCTGATCTCTTTATGTCTTCAGCATTTCCCTTATTTTCCAGTGTGTATCAAAAAGAAAATGACATTAGGTGTCATCACTTCCATCTGTGTGTTCATTGCCTCTTTCTTTTAGGATGCTTACTAACCACCCATTAAAATAGACTTTTGCTAGAAGTCATAGTTGAATTCACTGCCTTATTTTGCAGATCTTATTCTTTCCCCATTTTGAAAATCAAGTTGTTGCCTGTTTCCGGACCTGTGTTATACATTCCTGTTCTTCACCATTTTTCAAGATCACTGATAGTGGCTTAACAGTTGTATCTTCTAGTTCATTTCATATCTTGGAGTATCATTTGTCTCAACCTCATAAATTGAATTTATTGAACCTTGCTCTTCTCTTATCATCTCCTTATTTATCTTACATGAAATTGATATTTTCAGAGCACATCAGAGTATGTCCTCCTTCTGCTCAAGAAACTTCAGTGGTACTCTTTTCCTCCAGAATAAAATATAAACATCTTTTTGACATTTAAATTTCTTAAACTCTGACTTCACAATATTTTAGGCCAGTTTCATATTGTTCTTCATTTCTTTGTTTTACTCAAACTGTCCTCCATACTATCCCCTGCATGGCATTTCTATGCTTCTAACTTATCATCTCCCAATACCTAGAATATGCTTCCTGATCATAACCACTTCTTGGAATTCCTCTCTCACGCCAAGGTTCAACTCAAGTGCCTGAAACATTTTTGATTTTCCTCCTTGTGTAATGTAATGTCCCTTCTCCCACCTCTAAATTACTTTTTATTCATTTTGTATTTGCTTCTATATATGTTGTTCCCCCAAGTCGAATTTAAGCTCCTTGAAGGCATGGACTTGGTTGGCCCCTTGTCTTATGCTAAATGTTGAATTGAATTGTCCTTTGAGTCAAGTTCCATTTATGATGCTGCTGATGCTGCTGCTGCTGCTGCTGCTGCTGCTGCTGACAACAGCAATACCTTACATTTGTAGAGCACTTTGCTTATAGCCATGTGAGCAATTAAGTTTGTTATTTTAATGTCTTGAATTAAAATTAAAATCTAAAGTTATAAAAAGAAATGTACAAAACTACAATTTTCAGTTGGTTTTAGTTAGTTGCCAGATGTACCAAGGAAAAAGAGATTTTTAAAGTCTAATCTTAATGTCTAAAAAAATATGTCTATACAATTTTCATTTCAAATTTGAATTGAAAAACTCCAAGCCCAAAACAATTTGTACTTGTTATCAGGCAACTATGAAATGGGAGCTCATCATATTAACTCATATGTATTGTCACATTTTAACATTTGAAATACTGCCAAGCTTGAGATTACATTTCTCTTTTAAAGTTTTCCTAATTTAAAAATACATTTCCACCTAAGCTGTTTTTGAAATTATTTAGTCATACAGCCTCAGTGACCTCCTCCTCCATACCAAAAAAATTTAAAGTGGAGTGTGCACAACCCACACAGTGTTTGAAAACCAGTACAATACCTAGCAAATTGTTAAGGATAAAAAATTGCTAGTGTTATTTAAAATAATTGGGTGACATTTCTATACTTTTAACCCAAAATTCATGTTTTGTTTATTCTTGGATAATTAAAGGCCCATAGCAATTCACTGTTGACCATTTCTGTGTTTACAAGTCAGAAGTAAGTATACTTTGGAATGAATTTGGGGGAATTTTATATTTGCATCAGAGGCATTGGTGCATATTCTTTTGAAAATTATTTGTAAAATAATAAGAAACTAAAATATAAGAAAGTTGAAGCTGTTGATATTTTTCTTTCCAGATGAAGATACCTTCTTTGATCCTGATTTTCCCATAGAAAAGGGCAATAAAGTCCAAGGGGAATCATTGTTTAATACCTTGGTACTGGACATTAGAATAGAATTTTATCAAATAATCTCCAAAAGTCATTACTGGCTATGAAAAATAGCTACCTTTTAAACACTTAAAAGCTATTTTAATCCCCCACCCCATTTTAAGCTATGGATATGAAGAAAACATGATTTTTAGACTTATGTGAGGGTTGTTTACTATCAGTTTTCACAAACAGTTTTCACAAACATTGACTTGGCTTCAAAAAGTATTAAGCCATAACATTTTCCTCACTGGCAATGATAATTTATTGGAATAAGGATTTCTGAAAAGACATTTGAAGTAACCACATAAACTTTTCTTTTTTGAAATTGCCTCTTTTTCTTACTTTCATTTGGAACTTATCTTCTACCTATTTCTGATTGCAAGGTTACATTCTCCTCTGACCTGTATTTTTTTGGCAGTTGCTTCCACTTTTGGCTGGTGGAATAGTTATTGTTATCCTTTGCTTTAAGCACCTGATCTGTTATAGGCTTTCAACATTCCCAAGTTCATTTTAGGATTTTCAATAAATTACAGAAGATTAGTATAGAATGGGAATGATATAGACCCCTTTTTATTTTAGTTATTTCCTAACTTGGATAAACTCTCATAGATAAATATATCCAGATGTTGGTTATTTCTTTACTTTCTTTTTTTTTATATATATATATATAATCTCTATACTTGAAAAGGAAAGTTTTTCCTGAAAAGGCTGTTTTTCTTTGGGGGCATGGGATTGTTAGGAAGGAGGCTATCACTTTCATTTTATCTCAGTAATATGCCATCAGTAATATTTTACTTTGGAGAAATAAGAGTTATTTTATTTGGAAAGAAAACATTTCTTATGTTTTTTTTGTTTTTGTTTTTGTTTTTGTTTTAATTTTAAACCCTTAACTTCTGTGTATTAGCTCCTAGGCAGAAGAGTGGTAAAGGTAGGCAATGGGGGTCAAGTGACTTGCCCAGGGTCACACAGCTGGGAAGTGTTAGAGGCCAGACTTGAATCTAGGACCTCCCATCTCTAGGCCTGGCTCTCAATCCACTGAGCCACCCAGCTGCCCCCAGGTTGTTTGTTTTTTTTTGTTTTGTTTTGTTTTTTAACAGTTAACAGTATTATATTTTATAGACTTCATAAACATTAGCATGGAAGAAACTGGATATTTCTTTTCAAAAATCATAATTTTTTCATTTTAATACTTCTTATTAAGAATGTAATCTGGAGGCAGCTGGGTAGCTCAGTGGATTGAGAGCCAGGTCTAGAGATGGGAGGTCCTAGGTTCAAATCTGGCCTCAGCCACTTCTCAGCTGTGTGACCCTGGGCAAGTCACTTGACCCCCCATTGCCTACCCTTATCACTCTTCTGCCTTGGAGCCAATACACAGTACTGACTCCAAGACAGAAAGTAAGGGTTTAAAAAAAAAAAGAATATAATCTCATTTTTCTTTTTTATCATGTAGTACCTATTGTCCATCTATCCATTAAGATAAGTGCATGGTATATGTAATTCTTTCTCTGAGCAGTACCAAGGTATTATTTTTCCTCATGTAGAATGCCATGCCCCATTTCAAAACACTGCCTGATTTACTATTATCATCTACTGCCATCTCTTGTCTCTGGAAACATATAACAATATTCATCCATATATCAATGTTTCATTGATAGCTATGTTAGTATTTAAGTCAATGTTTTATATTGAGTTTCCTGCTAGATATGTCTTGGTGCTATCTTAGATCTGAATTATTTCTTGAGATCTAAAAAGTCAATGAATGTATAAAGATGCACAGGATAATGAGATATATCAATATTTGGAACAACTTTTTTAAAAAATAATATAGATGGAACTACTTTATTTTCAGTTCAGTTACTAGTCTAAATATCCTGAGTAACAATTCTAGCTAACTTTGTATAAGAATAGTTTTAAAAAATATTAGGTTATAATACTTATATTTTGCTTTTCAGATATATTTAAAGATATAGCCAACATGTTGTATAATTTTTTTTTGTTTCATTTTTTAATTTGCATTTCTTTTTTTTAAGTTTTTATTTTGAATATTTTCCCATATTTACATATTTCATGTTCTTTCCCTCTCCCCCAAATCCCTCTAGCTTACTAATCTAATTAGCCGATGGGCAATTCCACTGGGTTTTACATGCATCATTGATCAAGACCTAATTCCATATTATTGATAGTTGGACTAGAGTTATTCTTTAGTGTCTACCTTCCCAATAATATCCCCATCAGCCCATGTGTTCAAGCAGTTGTTTTTCTTATGTGTTTCCTCTCCTGCAGTTCTTCCTCTGAATGTGGGTAGCATCTTTACCATAAATCCCTCAGAATTGTCCTGGGTCATTGTATTGCTGCTGGTACAGAAGTCCATTACATTTGATTTTACCATAGTGTATCAGTCTCTGTGTACAATGTTCTTCTGGCTCTGCTCCTTTCGCTCTGCATCAATTCCTGGAGGTCTTTCCAGTTCACATGGAATATATGAATGGATAATCAGGAATTGAGAGAATTCTGGGATGCCTGGAGGAGGGAAGACATTAAGGATACATGAATTAAAGTCTTCTGATATTTGAAAGTTTATCATGTGCCAGAAGTATTAACTATAAAGTATAGGTTCTTCTGGGTAGAAATTTTTACCAGAAGGGTAAAGTTGGCTTTGTTACTAGAAAAAGTCTGAAAGAGCAGTGAGCTTCACATCATTTAAAGTGTTCAAGTAGGTTCTAGGCAACCATATTATCTGTATTGTAGACATATTTAATGCATTGAATAGAAGATTGAATATGCTATGACTTTTTAACTGCTTTTTATGGCAGGTTTCATACCTGAAAAAATTGCTGGAAATCAAAACATCATAAATCAGACCTTGCTTTTCCTTGGTTATAATTAAAATATTTTAGAAATGGACAGGACCTCAGATACCTTATCTACCCCTGTCATTTTATCAACTGAGGAAACTGAGCCCTAGAGCAGTTTTGTCTTAGTAGGAATATGTTCTTTGAGAACTTGATATCCATCTTTTTTATAGAATAAAATAAACATTGTATTGAATATCTTAATTTACATAACTTTTTAAGATTTACGAAGTAATATACATTTTTATTTGATTTCATTTGTCAATATTTTGATTGGCTATTAACTAATAATATGCCTATAATACCTTGTAGCATAAGATTTTCTAAGGCACAGAATTCAATTCAGCAAATTTTCATTAAGCATTAATTATTATTATTATTATTATTATTATTATTATTATTATTATTATTAATACCCTTACCTTCCATCTTGGAGCCAATACTGTGTATTGACTCCAAGACAGAAGAGTGGTAAGGGTAGGCAATGGAGGTAAAGTGAGTTGCCCAGGGTCACACAGCTGGGAAGTGGCTGAGGCCAGATTTGAACCTAGGACCGTCTCTAGGCCTGGTTCTCAATCCACTGAGCTACCAGCTGCCCCCAAGCATTTATTATTTTGAAGTTTTGTAGTAGATGCTGATAATACAAAATCAAAAACAAAATGGTCTTTGACTATAAGGAGTAAATATTTTCCTAAGAAAATACAACTTGTACCTTTCACATATACATGTAAGAGTTAGAGGAGAGGAGCACCAACAACTGAAAGGAATAAAGGAAGTTATAATTAAGAAGAAGATATATTTGAGCCTAGACTTAGAAAAGATAAAGATTGGCAGATAGCAAGAAGTCAATTCCATGCATGGGGGAAGGCAAATGCATAGAAATGTGAAATGGCTTGTGGAGTCTGGGGAATAGTTTGGCTTATACTATAGTAGAATTAATGAAGGAGAATAATTTTATAAAAATTTTAAAAGATGCCTGGCACTTAAATGGTTGTGTATAAGGTGCCATTTGACTATAGTAATTTAAATGTCCACTAGTATTTTATCCTGAATCTGTATGTATTTTAACATTAACAGTTTGTAAGCTTTACATTGAAAAAGAAGTCTGTTTTTTCCTTTTTTCTTTCAGAACCTGTGTGGTGCCCTTATCTCCTTGTTCCAAGAGCTGCTTTAGCTTTAAAAGCATTCTTATTACACCAACCATGGAATGAACAGTATTCTTTGGATATTTCACATGTGTAAGACTTTTACATTTTCATTTAGTTTTCCTATTTTTATTCATTATTTGAGAGAAATCCTAAAATTGATCCAGATATGTGAGACCTTAAAGAACTAAAGAGAATAAAGTACAAGAACTAAAAAAAAATAAAAAATTGTTAATTAGAAGCTTGAGTACAAGGGTAAATGAGAATTTTGGATGTATCAACTCTTCTTAGTTGTTTATAGTTTCTTAATATTGGGAGCCAAAGGACTTAGAATATATGGAAGGAAATGGTGAGGTGGACCAGTAAAAGCTTTGTAAGTTAAAGAAAAATTTTTATTAAAAATCATTCATAACAAGATAGTTTTGAGGCTCTTAAGTAAGCTTTTATTGAGTCTCTACAATATTGTAGGTGCTATAGAAGAAATAGAAAGAATCTACCAATCACCTCCTGAAAAATATCTCAAAATAGAAACTCCCAAGAATATTATAATCAAATTCCAGAGCTTCTAAGTGAAAGAGAAAATATTTAAGGAGCCCCAGGTAGAACTTGTTTAAATCCAGCACAGCCATAGTCAGGATCATACAAGGTTTAGCAGTAACCATGTTAAAGGAGCAGAAAGGTTTAGAATTTGGTATTCTAGAAGGCAAAGGAACCAAGATTATCACCAAGAATGACCTACCCAGCAAAACTGAGTATAATCTTCAGGTAGAAAAAAAAGAATATTTAATGAAAAAGAGGACTTTGAAGCATTTCTGATGAAAAGACTAGAATAGAATAGTAAATGTGATTTTCCAATAGATTCAAGAGAACTCTAAAAAATAAACATGAAAGAAAAATCATTAAAGGATTCAATAAGGTTAAATTGTTTACATACCTACATCGGAAGACGATAATTGTAATTCCCAAGAACTTCTTCATTATTAGGGCAATTAGAAGGATTATAAATGGGCAGAAGGTATATATGCAAATTGAATATGATATAATTATTTCAAAAAAAAAATGAAGGGGTGAAGCAGCTAGGTGGCTCATTGGATTGAGAACCAAGCCCATAGACATGAGACCTGTGTTCAAATTTGGCCTCAGACACCTCCTAGCTAGGTGGCCTTGGCAAGTCACTTAACTCCCATTGCCTAGTCCTTATAGCATTTCTGCCTTGGAACCAATACACAGTATTGATTCTAAGACAGAGAGTAAGGGTTTAAAAAAAAAAAAATGAAAGGGTGAGGAAGAAGGATGCTTGAAGTGAAGGGTGAGATAGAATGGGGAAATTTATCTCACAAAAGAGGCATGAAAGGAAGAACTTCTACAATGGAGGGAAAGATAGGGGGATGGCAGGTAATGCTTAAACCTTACATTCATAGGAATTAACTCAAAGAGGAAATAGCATATACTCTTAGTGGGGTATTTAGAAATTTAACCAACAGAGAAGTGTGAAGGGAAAAGGATAAGAAAATGACTTGGGAGGGCAGGGTCATAGAAGGGAGGCCATGATCAGAAGCAAAACAGACTTTAGAACAGTGACAGGGTAAAAATATAGAGAGATAAGAATAAAGAGGGGAAAGGCAGGAAGGAGGAAAACACGGAATTAATAATCATTACCGAATGTTAATGGAATGAATTCATCCATAAAATGGAAGCAGATAGCTTAATGGTTTAAAAACCAGATTTCAAAAATATATTGTTTACAAGAAACATTTGAAATAGATACATAAGAATAAAAATAAGGAGCCATTGCAGGATTATGCTTCAACCAGGGTTTTAAAAAAAAGCAGGGTTAGTAATCACAATCTGAGACAAAAGCAAAAATAGAAATAAACGATAAGCAGAAAATTTTCATTTTGCTAAAAAAGTACACATTCCTTTTATAACACAAATATTTTTTAATACCATAATGAATATCATTCCAAAGATTTTAAATAAAATATTAGCAAACAGATTATAGCAATTAATCACAAAGATATATGAACAAGTGTTTATGCCAGCAATTGAGGGCTGGTCCAATATTGGGAGAATTATCAGCATAAATTGACCATATCAACAAAAAGAGCAATAATCATTTGATCATATTAATATATTCAGAAAAAGCTTTTGGCAAAATACCACACCAATGCCTATTGAAAACAGAGAGCACAAAAATCAGTACAACCCTTCTTAAAATGATAAGTAGTATCTATCTATAACCTAGAGCAAGCATTGTCTATAATGGGAATAAACTCTATAACTCTTCCCAGTAATATCAGTGCTGAAGCAAGGTTGTCATCATCACTATAATTTAATATTATATTAGAAATGCTAGCTGTGGCAATAAAATAAAAAGAAATTTAAAAAACAAAAAATAAGCAGTGAAGAAACAAAACTATAACTTTGCAAATCTTAGAGAATCCAAGAAAATCAGCTTAAAAAACTAGTTGAAACAACTACAGTATATTAAATAAGCATAGAAATCATCAGTATTTCTATATATGTCAACAAAACTCAGCAGCAAGAGATAGAATTCCATTTAAAATAACTGCCGACAATATAAAATATTTAGCCGCCTACCTGCCAAGACAAACCTAGAGATTATATTAATACAAATACAGAACAGTTCATAGAAGTAAAGACATCTAAACAACTGGAAAAATATTAATTACTCATTGATAAACCTAGACAGTTCTACTCACATTACTTTTTCAGTGCCATACCAGTCAGATTACTAAAAAAATAGTTTATAGAGCTAGGAAAAATAAAAACAAAGTTCATCTGAAAGAACTAAAACTGGGGGGGGGGGAATGGTGAAAAGAAGGGAAGGAATTTAGAGCTCAAAATTTTAAAAAAGAATTTAGCAAATTGTTTTAATTGTAATTGGAAAATATTCAACAAAAGAAATAAAAATATTTTTAAAAAAATGTTAGGTAACATTGAATAGGTTTAGAGTATTTTTTTTACCAAAACTATGTTCAGAATGTTTACTAGAAAGAGTAAATTTCTAATGGCACATTAGAAGAATTTAATTTCAAATTACAGTATGAACTCAAAATTTCCAAATTTCCTGCCTCTAATTTCAACAAATCTTGACTGTTACTCTCAAAATATTTTCTAACCACCATGATTGCATTCCTCCCATTTTATTCAATCTGTCAGTAGTAGTGAAAAGATCATGGAGAACATGTTAATGAGCTCAAGACTATAATAAATATCTTGCAGAAAATAGTTGTAAACTTATTGTTTAAGTGGATTTTCATATGAATTGGCCATGTGTATGTATATCGTAATTTAAAATGAGGTAATTTTAGCTTATTTGAAAATATTAACTTTAAATCTTTTCTACATAGTGACTATCCAGAAAATGAAGATGTTAAAAATCAGCTTCAAGAACAGTTAAATTCATTGTCTAAGTAAGCATTCTTTATGTACATTTTGTTTGAAGAAATAAAACTGTAAAAAGACAAAGAGGGAAATTTGTTTGGTTTTCTAAATTTCATATTACTCTAAGCATAAACTATTGTGTTTCTTGAGAATCAGCTTCCATTTAACAAACTTGCTTTTGCCATTTCTAATGTGACAGAGGTCTGTCTTAAGAAAGTTAATATTTCTATATTAAATTGCTCTGTTAATATCAGCATAGAAATAGATGTTTTGTGGGAAATTGCTAACAATAAAAAGGGATTTGTTTTATTATAGGCATTCTTTAGAATTTTTTGATCTAATAAATTAATCCCACTCATATTTGTTATATTTTGTCATTCAAAATATATCATCAATATTTATATATTGATATTTAGATTTAAAATTAATATAGATTTTTTAAAGGCTATATCCCTATGTTTGACTTGCATTAATAAATTATTATTATTTCACATTAATATTATCCCCTTTCCTCTATAGATAGCCTAGGAAAATTTCAAAATAAGTGTATCAATAATTGCATCATCCCTATAATTTTACTGTTTTTTAAAAAATCATGAATTTGAATTGTTGCAAGAGTTATTTTACATATATACATATGCTTAGATATATAGATTTCTCTTATATTATGAGAATCTCATAGCACCATGTAGAAGCTCATAGAAATCACTGTCCTGATCCTAAAATGTATAAGCCAGATATAAATTACCCACTGGGCAAAGTGTGAAATTTGTACTAACATATGTAAGTATTTAAGCTTTGAAGAAGTTTCAGAGTTATCAGATAGTGGTTTCTCTGTGGGACTGAAAGTATTTATTTTGCATAAGATTTTTCACCATAAAAATGTATCTTTAGTAACTCTCTTCTAATAATTTGGAACTCTTATTCTTCTACTATTTAATCCAAATTCTTTGTCTTATGTTTTTAAAAAGTATCTTTTATATACTTTTTGTCCTATTTGCAGTGACCTGAAGAGGCTGTTACTCGATCCTGAATTTACAATCTTGCAGAGATGCCTGCTTGTTGCAAGGTAAGAATGTATCATTGATAGATTTTCTATAAACTTCAGACTGGATGGGGGAGCTGGGTAGCTCAGTGGATTGAGAGCCAGGCCTAGAGACGGGAGGTCTTAGGTTCAAATCCGGCCTCAGACACTTCCCAGCTGTGTGACCCTGGGCAAGTCACTTGACCCCCATTGCCTACCCTTACCACTCTTCCACCTATAGGTCAATACACAGAAGTTAAGGTCTTAAAATTAAATAAATAAATAAATAAAAATAAGAATAAAAATAAACTTCAGACTGGATCTAAAATAATATTTTTTGTTTTTCATTTAGATTTTTGTAGGAGCCATGCTATCTAAAGTTAGAGAGGACTTTAGATATCCTTTTACCCCACTCTTTTACTTAGTTAAGACCTAAATCCTGCTTGCAAGTTAAAAAAGTAGATTTTTATAACCATATTCCAGGGCTAATTTATTTTGTTTTAATGATGCTTTTTCTTTTGACAACCCCTCAACTTCTGAATATATATTCTGCCTCCACTACCTAGAGTGCCAGGCATTTTAACAAAAGATAGTTAAATATAGTTAAAATCAGAACACATATAGAACACACTGGGTGATGTTTTTGTAATTGTCCATATCCATAGTCTCTGAC
The DNA here is from genome assembly GCF_016433145.1 of Gracilinanus agilis. Classification (NCBI taxonomy): domain Eukaryota; kingdom Metazoa; phylum Chordata; class Mammalia; order Didelphimorphia; family Didelphidae; genus Gracilinanus; species Gracilinanus agilis. The sequence continues at coordinate 634,459,817 of NC_058131.1, forward strand.
TTCTGCAATGAAGTGGAGTAGGTGCATTTCTTCACTTCTTTTTGGGGCCAGACTTGGTTATTATTATTAGACAGAATTTGCTTTAACTTATTTTTCTTTTGATGTTGTTTTCCTGTCCTACTTACTTCAGTCTACATCAGTTACTTCTCTGAATTCTTCATATCCATCATTACTTAATGGAGCATTACCATACTGTTATATTCCCATGCCTCATTCCCTAATCTTTGGCTACCTACATTTTTTTCAGATGTGTGCTATCACAAAATGTGATTCTTTGAGTATTTTGATGCTTATGGAATCTTTCTGTCTTTGATTTTCTCATGGTATATGACTAACAGAGGAATCTCCTAAGTCAGTAGATGTAGACATTTTGTCATTTTCTTAGTATAATTCCAAATTGTTTTCCAGAATAGCAGGACCATTTCATAGCTTCACCAATTCTGTATTCGTGTGCCTAACTTTCTGTAGCTCCTTCAATAATTACTTTTGTCATCTTTTGTCATTTTTTTTACCCATTCTTTAGATGTCATATAAAACCTAAGCTTTCTTTTGATTTAATTTCTTCTATGTTTAATGTGTTGGAGAATATTTCATATGATTTTTTTTTATGTTTGAAATTCTTCTTTTGAAAACTAATTGTTAACTTGAAAAACTAGATTGGGCGAAAGGGAAGAGAGGCAAAACAAACAAACAAACAAAAAAGCCACTGGAGAAAACAACTGCTAAAAGACAAGAATGAGCCAAAGAAAATAATTCCCTAAAAACTAGAATGGATCAATTGGAAAAGTTCAAAAGAAGAAAATAGCTTCTTTAAAATTAGAATTGAGCAAATGGAAGCTCATGACTTGATAAGGTGTTAGGAAACAAAAAAGCAATATCAAAAGAATGAAAAAAAAATAGAAGAAAATGTGAAATACCTCACTAGAAAAACAACTGACTTGGGGAAACAAATTTAGGAGAGACAATCTAAGAGTCATTGGAATACCTACAAGCTATGATCAACAAAGAAACTGATTGTTTATTTCCTTTAACCACTCAGTTTTTAGCCAATTGACATCTTACTTTATTAGACCTAGCCCTATCTTTTTAAATTTCAAAACTTTTCCATTTCATTTTGAAATTATCTATTTTATCAACAAACAAATATTTATTAAGTGCCTCTTGTGAACTAGACCCTATTGGGACATGGTGAGTGATGCAAAGACAAAAATGAAATAGTTCCTGCTCATTGTAACAGGAGAGAGACAACATGTATCTGAATATATAGATATAGCAAATAATGGAATTGGGGAGGCAAGGAAGCACTTAGAGGATTTGGGAAAATCTTCTTAAATAAGGGGGCAATTGGGTTGAATCTTGATAGAAACTAGAAATTAGCAGAAGCAAGAGTGATTGTGGAGGGTATTGCAGGGTATAAAGGATAGCAAGGGCCAATGTACAGAGATCAGGAATAAAATGTTGCTTAGGAAGAACAGTAAAAAGCCCAGTTTGATTAGACCCATAAGGTATACAGAAGAGAATAATAAGGCTAAAAAAGTTTTGGACTGAGCTTCGTGGGAGGGACTTTAAATGCTCAACCAAAGAGTTTATATTGCTCCTAGAGATAATAGTTAACAAGCATCAACAACAGCAACATTTACCAAGTACTTACTATGTGTCGGCCACTGTGCTGAGCACCAGAAAGGGTTTCTGTTCTAAAGCACTGTCCTTTCTGGGGAACCACTAGGTTTTATTGGGCAGGGAAGTGACATGATCTGATCTCAACTTTAAGAAAATCACTTTGACATTTGTGTGGAAAGTGGATGTGAGTAGATTGAAACTTGAGGCATGGAGACCAGTTAGAAAACTAATGTTCTCTAGTCCAGGTTGGAAATGGTGAGGGCTTAACAAGAGTCTTAGCTGTGTGAGGATGCTGTGAAATTAGAAACAACAACACGGTATTTATCAAAGAGGGAATGAGAGTTGAGGGGGTGTCAGACATTGAGGGTGTATAACCTGAGTGATTAGAAAGACGGTGGTGCCTTCCACAGAAAGAGCAAAATTAAAGGAAGAGAGACAATGACACTGAATTTGAGATGTCTATGGGACATCCATTTGGAAATATCTAATTTCCAGTTGGTTTAAATATTGATTTTGAATATTGATATCTGTGAGTTATCTGCAGAGATGATAATTACATTTTGGGGAACCTATTAGGTCACAAAGTAAGAGAATGTGGAAAGATAAAAGGGCCCAGAACAGATTCTTAATTAAGATTTATGATATGGATAATAATGCAGCAAAGAAGACTTAAGTATGGGGACCAGGTGAGAACAATGTCACTAAAATTCAGAGAGGAAAGAGTATCTAGGAGAAAAGTGCTCAACAGTGACCCATGCCACCCAGAGATTAAGAAAGATCAGGATTCACACAAAAAGTCCATCATATTCGGTCATTAAGAGATCATTGCTGACTTTGGAGAGATCGCTTTCAGTCTAGAAATGAGGCCTGAAGCTTGGTTGCAAGGACTTGAGAAGTGAATGAGAAAAGGAGAGAAGACACTAGACCTGACCAGGAGATTGGGAAGCTCAGGTGTGGGGTTTAGGTTTTTTCCTCCCAGAATAGAGACCTCTTGGGTGTGTTCAGAAGCATCAGGGAGGGAAACAACAGATGAGGAAAGACTGAAGAATAGAGGGAAGATGGATGACTAAGCAGGTATTCTGCCGAAGACAGCAGAAATGGGATCAAAGATGCTGCAGAAAAGGAAGAATGAACATGAAAGGTTTAGAGAAGGGGAAGAGAGGAGATTCATGCCAAATAACCTTCATTTTCTCCTCAAACTAGGAAGCAAGGTCTTGTCTTGTTAAGAGGATGGAGGGAGGAGCATTGTGAGACACACTGATGTCTGGAGTGGAACAAAAGATCAATTAAGGAGAAATAAAAGGATTGATTTGATTTAGCAGAGATCTAGAAAAGATTAGATAGTGTAAATTTGAAGTGGACCTAGTTTAGTATAAGAGTAGAAACAGAGGTAGATGGTTGAAGTGTAATACAGGGTTGGTATTTGGCAAAGAAGGAATGATGTCATAATTTTTTTCCCCTGTTTACATTTTCAATATGGAAACTCCCATCTTCTTAGGAAGAATTTAGACTTATCAACATTTAAAGGCCATTTCATAGGATGCATTGTTGAAAGGAACCTATGAGATCCCCTTATCCAACCTCTTGATTTTATGCATGAGAATATTTAAGAGTCAGAATACGTGATTTGTCTGATCTCACATGTGTAGTATGTGGCAGAGATGGGATTCAGACCCTGGCCTTCTTATTTCAGATTTACCATGCTTTCTATTAATACTGCCACCTGTTTAAAAGAAAATCTCTATAATGGTTAGTGACCTAATGCAGCCTTATGCAAGTCTAACTTCTTATTTTAAAGTGTCAGGATAAGGTTTATCTGTCTGGAATATACAAAATAATGACTGCTTTCTGTGTATGATGTAACCAGTAACTCAGGGAAAACTTTATTTTACAATGTGAAATTAATTTATTCAACTCTGGTAGTTTTCTAGATTTAAAAGTCTGACCTTTAGGATTTTCAAAGTCCTTATACTTTATCTCATTCAATCCTCACAATAAGTACTACCTCAGTTATTATCTTCATTTTACAGATAGAGAAATTGAGGCTCAAAGAGAGGGTAATTTTCTTGCTTATGTTCATATAGTCAGAAAGTGTTGGTGATAGAATTTAAACCCACTTCTTCCTCTCCACAAGTCCAGCACTTTTTCAGCTAAATGAATTTGATCAATTGAGTGTGCCTAACTGTAGAATTCTTCTTAAAAGGATTCTTCAGTAGACCAAAAGAGGCATAGATTTCAACCTTGAGATAAAGGCAGGCAGTAGCAGAGAAATAGTATGTATTTAAAAGATTTGCCACTCTCATAGCTACCCACCAAATCAAACTTCCCTAGGAGTTTTGTGTGGGAGGCCTGTTCACCACAGCCTTGGGGTATTACAGCTTTACATACTGCTGAGTGGTGTGGAAGGACTGAAACTTTGTGAAAGTCTTCTATATTGAGTATCTGCATCGACTTTGATTTCACTTCTCAGACTATATGGTGACGAATCGGAGCTGCATTTCTGGACTGTTGCTGCTCACTATTTGCACAGTTTATCCCAGGAAAAATCAGTTAGTACAACAGACACTGATAATATTTCCCTGCCTCAGGAAAAGGTGACCAACCCACTGGATATTTGTTATGACATACTCTGTGAAAATTCATATTTTCAGGTACTGTAATTTTCCTTTTCAGTTAAGATTATAATTTTAAATGTTTACAGCTTTGTTGAGGGGTCTATTATAAGAGCCTCTGTGTCTCATCCAAGCTCCTGTCCATCTTCCACACATCTACCAAAATGATATTCCTACAGCCTAGGTTTGACCTTGTCATTCCCCAGGAAACACCAGTGATTCCCTCTCACCTCTCTTATTAAGTATGAACTCTTTGGTGAGGTACATCAAACCTTTCACAAGCCAGCTCCAACCTAGCTTGCCAGCTTTATTGCACACTATTTCCTCTCATATACTCTTTGGTTTAGCCAAAGCGACCATAATTTTTCATTTATAATGTTGTTTCATATACGTATGGGTTCAAACTTTTATGTATATATTGCCTCTTCTTAGAGAATTTCATCTCCTTAAAGGCAGGGACAGCTTCATCTTTGTTTTGTTTCCTTACTTGCTGTTTGATTTTTACATTACAGTCATTTACAGATACAGCCTCCCATCACCCAACCCAGATGAATCCAACCTTGTCACGGGGAACAAACAAAATCAACAAACACAGTGGCCCTGCCTAACAGTTTTTATACAGCAATCTAGTCCATAGGCCCTGCTTCTCAAATGTTGGAAATCAAAGTTTCTTACAGTTTTTTAAATTAAAATCTGTTTTTCTTTACTTCATTGAAATTTACTGATTTTGAATATTTTTATTCTAGTTTGAATTAAAGTTTCACTCAACATTTTTATATCTAATACCTCCAAATTCTATATAATCCAGTTTTTTCATATGTAGACAAACACATTTGAAGACCTTTAACACCTAGGGAGTCAAAGAAACTTTTAGTAAAATTTAACAAAATTGTTTGACCTGGTGCTATAATTTTTATGTTATGATATCGATCAGTGGTTCCCAAACTTTTTTGGCCACCCCCATTCCAGAAAAAATGTTACTTAGCCCCCTGAAAATTAATTTTTTAAAATTTTAATAGCATAAATGCACCTGTGGCCATCATCACCCTCCTGGATTGCTGCAGCACCCACTAGGGGGTGGTGGCACCCACTTTGGGAATCACTGATATAGATGGTCTGATATACTTGTGATCTAAACAGTCTCATTTTCAGTTAAAAAAAATTTTTTTTCTGCAGAAATTTCAACTGGAAAGGGTTAATCTACAAGAAGTAAAACGGTCAACCTATGATCATACTAGGAAGTGTGCAGATCAGCTTCTTCTTTTGGGTCAGGTATATGAACTTTAAAATTTTAAAAGTATTTTTGTGTTGGGTAAGATTGTTATTTCAAGACCTTGCATATTTTTTTTGTTTTTTATATTAAATTTATTGGACACACACATACAAAAAAAGGAGAGAAACACATTTTCCATATATAAAGTAGAGCAGAAATAGATTATGTAAAATGATGGTAATTAATTATATGTCATCACACATGAAAAATTATATAGTCAATTAATATCTATTGTGTACACCTTGCTTTTTAATATATACACTTGTGTGTCTGTATGAGTGTGTGAGGAAGATTTAAATTCAAATTCTACTTCTTACACTTAAAAACTGCATGTGTAACCATTAGTAATTCACTTAACCACTAAGCCTCAGTTTCCTCATTTGTAAAATGGAGATAATAATGGCATCTATCTCACAGGTTTTTTGAGGATCAAATCAGATAATATATGTGAAACATTTTACAAATCTCAAAAGTACTATGTGAATATTAGCTTTTTTTGGCAATACAATAATTAGCTCACATCCCTACCCCTTCTCCCAACTGATAAAGAAAAACACGATCCTTATAACAAATAAGCATAGTTTAACAAAACAGATTGACAAATTCTCCATGTCCAAAAATGTATCCCATCCTGTACCTTGGGTCTCTCAGATGTCACCATCTGTTTCTGGGGTTGCAATAGGTCATTTCATTGATCAGAGTTCTTTACATCATTCCAAGTTGTGGATTCTTTCTTGCTCTTCATTGTAATGACTGTATAGATTATCCTCCTAGTTTTGCTCACTTCACTCTACATTAATTCATACAAATCTAAGTGGGTTTCTCTGTGTATTAAGAATGACAGGATCTCGTCTTTACTATAGTGAGAGAATGAAATTCTACTGTCAGAAAGTAAAAAAATATATAGTTTTAACAAGAAGATATTTTTCTCAACTACACAATGCCAAGTGAAGAGGCAGTCTGGCAGAGGATTGGTCTTGGAGTTAAGAGGCCTTGCTTCAAGTCCTACCTCTTACACACATTGGCTTTGGGCAGTAAGCATTTGGCCCCTCAGGGTCCCAAACAAACTTCCAAGATTTTGGAAGTGCCAAAATGTCTACATCATCAGAAGAAATGCACAATGTATACCTGCATTTGTCCACAACCCTCCCCAAAAAGTTATTTGTTAAATAACTTGTTAAATAATTTGTTAAAACTTCATTTTGGGCTTTAAAAAAAAAAATGAGGTCTTGTCTTTTATGTCATCTTCATTTCCCATTGTATCCTTGCAGTAGACTGAATGTTGGTTGCTTTGGTCCCTATATAAAACTTAGGCATAATATTTATTCAAAGACTTCAAAAAGTCAGTCATTATCAAATTCTAAGTAAAAAAGCTTACATTGCTGAGAAATTTTTTAATACTTAGAGAAAAATGTTTTTTTTCCTTATTAGACAGACAGAGCTGTGCAGTTGCTTTTGGAAACCAGTGCAGATAACCAGCACTATTACTGTGATTCACTGAAAGCTTGTTTGGTGACAACTGTCACCTCCTCTGGCCCTTCTCAGAGTACCATTAAGCTGGTTGCTACCAATATGATAGCTAATGGCAAATTGGCAGGTAAGATCTTGTGCTTGTATTATATAGTACTTCATCCAAATAACTATAATCTGAATGCCTGGTAAACTAAGACATTAGATTATAGCAAAAATCTTTGTTTAAACAAATTTTCATCTGTCTTTTGTTGTAATGTGCTTATGAAACTAAAAAAAAAAAGACATCCTAGAAAAACTCATCATTCTTATATAATTCTAAATGATAAATAGCTGTTCTTATGTCACGTGTATTTACTTATACAAACTCCATATTTGTGCTTCTGATATTAGTTGCTTGAGGGGGAGTAGCAATGATACACTACATGGAATTCTTTTTAAATATTGTTTTTATATTAAAATTTAAGATGGGAACTTAAGCAAGCTATGTGAGTCCATAGGATCAAGCCAAATATTGATTTTTAACATGCAGCAAATTTTCTTTTTATTCAAAGAAAGAAATAGCTATCTAAGTTTTAGAAAATTGTTATTTGGTAGTTTTTTGGGTATTTTTGTTTTCTAGAGGGAGTTCAGTTACTCTGTCTGATAGATAAAGCTGCTGATGCCTGCCGCTATTTACAGACATATGGTGAATGGAATCGAGCAGCATGGCTTGCAAAAGTAAGTAATTAATCATTTGCCTTACTACACATAAAATAAAATTTCCTTGAGATTTAGACTTGGGATATAGAAATATTTAGTGCTGGAAGCATGTTTGCATAATTATATTATTAACATCATTCTTTTAAGCTCTTAAGCTCTTGTGATTATTAAAATACCTTCCTTCGATATACTTATGTAAATATAAAATGAGAGGCTATATCATTAGAAAAATAATGAAAGCAACAGAGCTTTGTTTGTCAGATACACCCACATTTATTTGCAAAACCTATAAAGATGAGCAGTTAAATATTAATAAAGAAATTTTATTTCCCTTAGACAAGCTATTTCATTTCTCAAAAATGGCATCATTGTCACTACTGTCAGTAAAGAATAAATATTAGACCAGTTGTTTTCTTTGTAGTTGTCTAGACAGAAATCTAGTTTCCTATATATACCTTTTTCCATTAAGTGTACCTTTTGCTTTGTTTTACTTTCAGGTTCGTTTAAATTCAGAGGAATGTGCTGATGTTTTGAAACGATGGGTTGATCATCTTTGCTCTCCACAAGTTAATCAGAAATCAAAGGCCATCTTGGTCCTTCTGTCCCTAGGGTGTTTTACAAGAGTGGTGGAGATGCTACACAGGTAAATCTTAAGAGTTTTTTAAATTGCCCATTTAGTAGTTATGGGCTCTAAAATGAGTGCTTGCTTCTCAATTTAGGAATGTTTTCTCCCTATGATGTAAGTATAAAAGGATTCCTAAGTGTATCAGGAACCAAACAGCTTGGAAAATAGGACTGAGATTCAGAATTATCTTCCTAATTTTGAAAAGCCATCAGCATTGGACAAAGATTAAGTTAAAAGAATGCTGTGAGATTTGTTATATAAATTTTATAATAATATTCATTTTACAAGCAAGGGCACTGATCTGAGGCTTAAAATAAGTGACTTACCCCTGGATCCACAGCTAGTAAGTTTCTGATGTAGCATTCAGACTCAGCCTTCATTGAATCCAAATCTATATACTGTAGTATTCAAAAACATAGAAGAGGTGAGGGATTGGAACTTTCATTTCATTGGTATAGGGAATTCCCAGATGAGGAAACTTCTGCCAATTCAGGTTGGCACCCTCTCTTCATTGTAGTTGAATTATTAAGTGACTTCCCCATGATAATACAGCTAGTTTCTGTCATTTAGGACTTGAACATAGATCAGTGTCCTTCACTGTCTGTCAGGTTTCAGAAAGAACAATTCAGAGGTATTATGTTTAGGGGAATGAAGCACATGACCCCAAACTGAAGATGGAGAATAACTGTTCATCAGAAAAGTAGCACAAAATAGGAATAGCTCTCATTCCACTTATGTAAATAATGAAAAAAGTGTTTTTTAAGAGTTTACTCTGTGCTAAGTAATTTGCTAAGTGCTGGAGACATAGATAGAAAAATGAGATGGCCCTAGGTTTCAAAGAGCTCACATTGTAATAGAGAAAATACGGAAAGGAGGATTCAGCCTCAGTGCACATGGAAAGATCAATGCTTTTTAGGATGAGTTAGCAAACACAAATAGCTGATAATGTGCCTTCTTTGTTACTTCTTTTGATAAAAACCATATACATCCCTGACACTGAAATATTTGATAACAAAAGCCATCTTCTGAGTTAACAGTAGAGGGAGCTGCAATATTAAGTGCTTATCTTGTGCTAGCCTCTGACTAATCATATCCAGCCTATTTAGTGAGTAAAGACTAAGAAGAAATATTTATAGAATATGATATTCTTCAGTCTGGGCTATAGGAGAGAGCAAAGAAGCGATTTGTTTAATTCTTTTCTTCAGTAGAAAGATCTCTTGCTTAAAGAATAATGAAGACCTCCCTTGAGAACAGAATAAAAGAAACAAGTTTTTGCTTAAATAAGCAAAGTTTTATGTAGCATTAACATTTACATAAATGGTAGAAAGTCTTCATATAAGCATATGGGATCATGTTCTTCTCCCCACCTCACCCAAACTACTATGTGAAAGCCCTCAAGTTGAATACTAACACTTTTTTCTATTTGCCAGCATGAGGTATTTTGATAGAGCTGCCTTATTTGTTGAAGCTTGTCTAAAGTATGACACAATTGAAGTAAATGAAGACACAAATATCCTTTGCACTGGGGTATTCATGTTGTAGGGTGGGAAGGGTGCTATAAATGTGAATCACAGCTCATTTTGTGTCTGCTGAATGTATTACATAGACTAGATTGGAGCAAACACAATGCATTGATTCACGGATCTGGTTTAGAGAAATGAGAGTAGATGTCAGCAGTTTGGGAAGTAGTAGAGTCCTGGAACACACGTGGAATCAAAATGCAAGTCAGGGGAGCAATTATATAGTTCATAATACACAGATCAAATCTTGTTTTGGTTACATTTTCAAATAAAGATAGAGAAAACAGACAAACACAAAGGACAGAATGTGGTTTTATTGGTTATATAAACAAAATATATCCCTGGTTAAGGAGGTTTCATGTATTTCTCTGGGAAATTCTCCCATTACTTTTCAATCTTATATGTTAGAATTAGTTGGATATTTTACAGTCATAACATCCATTTTCCCAAGTAGTTAAAATTCTGGGAAGATACAATGTTTGGAAATCTTTTAAGCCATGCTAACAAATTATTCACTTTCCTACTCTAGAATTACACTTAGTTTCTTTATTCTGCTAACAGTTATTTTAATATTTTTCCTTCCAAATGGAAATATGTGGATATATGAGAATAATGGTACTTGTGTTTGACTTTATCACTGTATTTTCTCACTTTTTAGGATTTTGTGGATAAAACTCCAAGTTGGTTGTTAGGGAGGGTACAATTTATCCCTTTGAGAAACTAAGACCACTGAGTTACCCAAGCTCTCCCAGGTATTTAATTGAAGAGCCAGAAGAAAACATTCAGCTCTATACATCACATGCCTTACTTTCAGGGTTTGGCATTGTGACTGAAGGTTTTTCTTTTGGAGAAGCCATTTAAAATATAAGTAATACCAATATTTACTCTGCAAGAATGCCAGTTTCTTCAGCTTTAACATGCTTTCCTATTCCTTTTATCCACTTTTAAAATGTAACTGAAGACTTTTCTCCTGCAGTCTCAGTGTTCACCTTTTTCTTTTCCCAAGTTTTCCTTGGGTTTAACCTGTGAGAATGTCAGTTGGTTTCCATTCCTGGGACAATCAACTTTGATTTCAGGAATCTCAGTGCAAGGAAGAAGATTAACAGTAAACTTTTAACAATAAGTATTCCTTTTGCACAGGAAGAATTCGTTCATAGGAACGATAGAGTGCATAAAATGAATAAAAACACGTGGGCAGATTTTCTTGCTCATTATAACTTATTGTTCCTAACCTTTTTAAGAATAGTGCTTTAATTTATCAACAAAGTTTCTGATATATATTTCCTCTGTTGGTAAACTGTGCCCCTAGACACATGACCTGAATTACCCAGCTTCAGAATATGAGCTCTTTTTTTTATCACTAATTATTGTCTCTTATTTTTAAACCTGTGCCTATATAAAACAGTGCTTTAATGTAAAAATGATGGTTTTAAAATACACAGTCATTGAAAGCTTCTTGCTTTTGTTAAACTATAAGGTTTGGAACTTAATGGTGAATCCATTTTACCCTTCCTTAACTTTGACCTGTACAAAAACTAATTCTGGCTGTGTATGCAGATTATGCTCGAAGTTTGAAGAATCTTGGTTTTAAACAGGGAGCTATCCTTTTTGCCTCAAAAGCTGGAGCAGCTGGAAAAGATTTATTGAATGAACTCGAACAGTCTAAGACTGAAATCACTGAAGAATGACAAGTTTATGCACACCATAAAAATTTGACATTGGCGGGAAGATAGATGGTTACATTGATCTTGCCATTAGGCACAGTCATAATTCAGAAAATGATGAAGATACTATCAACAAAAAATGTATTTATTCTCATAAATAGCATATTTGTGAGATGTCTTATCTTGTTTTAAAGCTATGTGTGCAAAATAAGGACTTAACTTCTTAGGAACAAGTTCTGTATCCTATCTTTATCATGTGAAAAATGTAAAACTTCAGATTTTCAGACTATATTAAAGTTTTATAAAATTTTAGAGAGAGATAAAAATCCCTGAAATGTCAGGTTTCATTTTATGAACTTAGAGTTTAAGAGACTGGGTAAATGCTTTTGTCATTTGCTGAAAATCTGGGATATTTGAAAACCTATAATTAAAGCTCTGTGGGGAAATTAAAATTTCTTTGCACTGTTTATTTTTACACATACATATCTGCATGTGTGTATACACATACATATGTATTTAGGATCTCTAAAAGGCAAAAATATTTAATATAATTCACCAAAGCATTTTTTTTGCTTTTTCTTGCCTTGAAAAACGTATCACTCCTACAATTATTTTGCTCAGTGAATATATTTTTTGCATCATCTAAGATTCATAGCTAAGAAGGTCAGTTCTACCTTCTCATTGATGAGTACCTCTGAATTTTTCACTTTAGCAACATAGTACTTTTGGGGGAGGGGTGCAAGAGGCAACCGGGGGAAGGGGAGATATTGGCATTTTTCTGTTGTAAAACATTCTTTTAAAAATATCTTCCACATCTTAAGATATCTTGTTTTCCTTGTTCTTATTGTTTTATTTCTCAGCAAATCTGAAGCAGATCTATTCTTTTTACTTATACTTGTGGTGATTGACAGGAATATTTAGAAACTAGACATGTCTTTGGGGCCATTGAAATGTCACATTCAAATGGCATTAAAAAAGGAGTGTTGACATTTTTAGTTAGGAAATTTAATTCTGAAATCATCTTAACTATTATATGACTAAAATCTTTATTTTAAGCAACTGTACAAATTTCTATATTACAGCTACTCAAAAGCAACATAATTATTTCTATGTTAAAAAAGTGAATTTGCAGTTATCCAATGTTTAAGAGCTGCATATGTTTTTAACACTGTAAAAGTTTTTTCTCTTGGGCAAAAATGGTATTTATCATAAATAAAATTAAAATGTTAACTATATAATGAAATAATCAATTTATAATTTTTTATATTCATCAAAATGTGACTTCATTTCTATAAATAGGAAATTTAAATGTTTTAGCTATAATGTGTTTTGTCTTCCTGCCAAATGTCCTGCATACCATAATGTACATTCCATTCCTTAGATTACAAACAAAATCTCTATCTATACATAATTATGCTAATGTGGGAAAATAAATATACAGAGAGACTTGCCTTAAGGGTTAGCTTTTGAGCAACCAGGGGGCAGTGTTAAACTAATCCCTTGGTATATTTATCATTAGTCCTAATAAGTAAAAGGCTGTTTTTACTTTATGTATCCTCCACATATGACAGAGAAGAATTGTTCTTTTAAAATGTAGCCTATAACATGCATGACTAAGGGATTGTTAGCTTTTAATTATGTTTCAGAACATGGGACTCTTAGATGTACATTTTGAATTTCTGGTCTTGTGATGTGTTCATGTGACCTCATTCTTGAGGTCTCTATATGTTAACTTTGTAGTCTGAGTGTTGTACATTCATTTAATGTTCATATTTAATCACTACCTTCTTTCTGTATGTGATGTTGACAGTATTAAATCATTGCAAAGATATATTAAAGTCACAGAAAAAAAAATAAAAAGTTACATAATGTCAAAACCAATTGTGTTGTGATTTAGGTTAATGCATTGAAATGGAAAGGTCACTTGCCCTTTACCTTTGTGTCAGCCAAGCAGGTGATTTGTCTGCTCTTTTTGAATCGATACATGGTCAGAATACAGGGACCATTTAAGTAGTGTTTTGACTTCAGACTGTTGGTAACATTGCTGAGGGACCCTGACTTAAACCCAAGAACAAAATAGGAAATTCTTCCACTTTTCACTGCTATAGCTTTTTTCTGTGGTTCTTTTTGCCACAGAAAACTCAGCTCCTGATCTTCAGTATCAACTTCATCTTTGGCATTAATGATTTCATCTCTGCTATGGAGCCCTATTGATTGAATTGTTCACCATGTAAGAGTTTGTAGCTAGTAGGTTATAACTGTCTCCCTGCCTCAAACCTCTGCAGTGACAGCCCTGGAAGATCTTATGTAAAAACAACATATGTATGAATTGCTAAAGACGTTGGAGACAGCGACCAGATTCTGCCATTTTAGTAAAACTTTATGTATCATGCATTGTGTTAAGAATGGGAGAAACAGAGCAAAAACAAAACAATCTCTCCCCCCAAGGAGCCTACATGCTGCTGAGATATACCCAGTTATAAGAGGGGCCACAAACCTGCATCTTCTCTTTCCTGGGGCTTCCTGACCCTTCACACTGGGCACCAGAAGGACACCAGCGCACAAGGCTATGCTTTAACCTACCCCAAGAGTCCCTGCTGTATTGCCTTCCCACATTCCCCTACCTTCTGACTTAAGAGGAAAGGAAAGAGTCTGGTAACTCTGCATCCCAACTCCATCTTCCCTTCTTTTTTTTGCCCATCCTTCCCCTTGGAGGAAAGGGGTATTCTGGTGTCACTGTACTGAACCCCAGACCTAGGGCAGGCAGTTCTCTGAACACACACATTGGCCCAGGCACCCCCTCAGGGCATCCTACAAGGGAATCGATATCACCACCTCACTGACCAGATTTCACTGGCGCTTCTTCCCTGCACGATTGACTTTTTAAACAATAGTGCAGAAATACTCTTTCAAAAATCAGCAAAAGTGTTTTCCTTAGTGGATGTTTTATTATTTTTCTATAACAATTTCTTATTCAGTCTTTTTGATTGCTTCATCCTTTTGCAGCAGAACTCTGGTTAAAGCCTATTTTCATTTATGCTACTTAACTGTGATCTGCCTGGGATATACGAATAATAATCATCTAAAAGTTAATGACTCTTCAGGGACAAGGCTCTCAAGACAACAGTTTTCTAAATCTAAAATTCTGTCAAGACTTAAGAAGAGGGGGCAGCTGGGTAGCTCAATGGATTGAGAACCAGGCCTAGAGACAGGAGGTCTTAGGTTCGAATCTGACCTCAGACACTTCCCAGCTGTGTGACCCTGGACAAGTCACTTGACCCCCATTTCCCACCCTTACCACTCTTCTGCCTTGGAGCCAATCAAGAAGGAAGGTAAGGGTTTAAAAAAAAAAAAGACTTAGGAGGCCCTGAAAAACCCTATATACTATTGCAATAAAATAAACAGAACCTTTGCTTTATGAGTAGTTCTCCTTAGGACTCTTAATGCTGTCTACTTTAAAGTGGGCCCCCGGCTAAGTCTTTGAAACTGTTTTCTGACTGGTTTCTATTAAATATCATAAATGTCTTTCATCTTGTTTGCTTGCTCAACTGTAAAGAACATTTGGAGAGGCTTGAAAACAAGGTGTTATAGGACTTGGCACAGAGTGCCAGACAAGTTTCAGAGGAGGGTTTTTACTGTAGACCTTGAAAACCAGGCTCTTGATCTCCCAGTAAGTTACTCTCAGGAGAATGGACTGCAAGGCCCAAAGTCCCTCAGATACAGTTTCAGAAACCTGATCCCACTGTCGAGCCGTGAGACACTGGGAAAAGCGGTTTGGTCACCATTAAGGTACTTCATGGTACAAATGGCAAAAGCTTTTTGGAGTTGTCTGATCCGGGATCATTTTCGGGTTGATTTTAAGATTTAAAATTCTCCAGATTTATCAGAGCCAAATGTAGTCAATAGAACCTTAGTTAACACTTTTGCAAATTAGTTTATCATTAAAGAGAAAGTAAAGGCAAAAAACTGAGAATTTAAGAAAAAACAAAAAATCAGATGAAAGATTTTCGAGTTACTGCATAGAATGTAAGACTCCTTGGATTGAATGAATAAGATCTTAGGAGTATGAGTTGGTTGGGCATGGGGTAGGGGTAAAAAAAATAAAATTAACTGTTCACAGGAGCTCATGTGAAATGTGATGTTATGTGAAAACAACTCCATCGTGGTAGTATTTACCACCAAAATCAACTCATTCTTGTCTTTTATGTATAATTTTTTTTTCTTTTCAGGATTTGTGATTTCATCTAGTAGGGAGTTCCTCTTGTGGATATTATCCCCACTGTTACAGATTAGTAACTCTCACTAATGTAATAACTTTTTTTTTTTAATTTTTTTAAACCCTTAACTTCTGTGTATTAGTTCCTTGGTGGAAGAGTGGTAAGGGTGGGCAATGGGGGTCAAGTGACTTGCCCAGGGTCACACAGCTGGGAAGTGTCTGAGGCCCGATTTGAACCTAGGACCTCCTGTCTCTAGGCCTGACTCTCAATCCACTGAGCTACCCAGCTGCCCCCTTAATGTAATAACTTTTGAGAGTTGCCAGGATCATTGACTGATAGAGGCTTGCCTCTGGACTTGAATTCAGGTCTTCCTGACTCCAAGGACACTTTCTGGGTAGAGCACTAGCCTTGGAGTCAGGCAGATGTGACTTTAAGTCCTACCTCTAATCTTTATTGGCCTCATCATGATACATAGTTTATTTTGTTCCAAAAGCAGAGATATGATCAGGAATTTGGTACCCTCAGAGGCTATAAATAGATACATGT
Source organism: Gracilinanus agilis (assembly GCF_016433145.1). Classification (NCBI taxonomy): domain Eukaryota; kingdom Metazoa; phylum Chordata; class Mammalia; order Didelphimorphia; family Didelphidae; genus Gracilinanus; species Gracilinanus agilis. Next base: position 634,476,066 of record NC_058131.1, read on the forward strand.
TATAGTCATACATTCTAATGACTTGGAAAATAGTTGCTTAAAAGTTATTTTAAAGTTATTATTTATTAAAATTGTTTTTTAAAAATCCTTGAAACAAAAATATTTTCTGGCCTGAAAAAGATTTTAAACAAACCTAATTCTTTTTTTCTTGTTGCTTTTTATACCCATTTCCCAATAAGCCATATAGACCTCCTTGAAATTAAAAAGTTATGCAAAATCAACAAGTAGAGCAACTGTGTTGAAACATATACAACATCCTGTACCCACAGTCGGTGACCAACCCTGAGAAGGAGCCAGTGAAAGGAGATAGCACTGAACAACTGGATGAATCAGGAATCATTTCATGTGCCCTGCACATAGTGTTTAATGTTTGTTGAATTGAAAAGTTGAAAATGTGCTGCATCTCGCCTCAGCTCCTTGCATTATTGCTGTAGAAACAATTTATTTTTTTTTTAAACCCTTACCTGCAGTCTTGGAGTCAATTCTGTGTATTGGCTCCAAGGCAGAAGAGTGGTAAGGGCTAGGCAATGGGGGTCAAGTGACTTGCCTAGGGTCACACAGCTGGGAAGTATCTGGGGTCAGGTTTGAACCTAGGACCTCCTGTCTCTAGGCCTGACTCTCAATCCACTGAGCTACCCAGCTGCCCTAGAAACAATTTCTTGGGAGGAATGTGTATCTCACCTTGTGACAAAACTAACATATAGAATGCCACGATACACTGAACAGTAGGGTTAGCAAATTATGCCTGTTAGCCAAGATTGAATAGAAACACAGATAAATCAGTGAATGCAAAGATCAGCTGCAGTACAGTATATGTATGCATATGTTGGCCATCATCAGATTATTTTTTAATTTTGCTTTCATATTCCTAAGTAATCCTATCTTTGTACACAGTTACCTTATCCTTGTACATGTTTATAAATGTGCATTATGGCCCTTGAAAATAATGTTCGTGACATTTCATTCAAAGTGCTTAAAGTACTGATACAAGAGTGTCACTTTATGAATTTCACTTCTCATTAAAGTAGAAAACAATGTCAATATATTAATTATGGGTTTTTTTACGCAAATCACTGCCCTCCCATAGGCTTCAACAGTCTATCCAGAAATTATTCAATATCATCAGGTTGAATTTAAACCAGGGATGCAAAAATAGCGGAACATTAGAACTAAGCAGGGTACTACAGTACACTTTTAAACTCTGTTTCCGAGGGGGCTGAAGCTGATTGGATCTCTGAGCTCCAGAGTTTTGAGCTTCAGTGGTCCAAGATGAGAAGGTGTCCAAAGTTAGGCATTAATGCCATGAACCCTCGGGAGGGGGAGGACACCACATTGCCTAAGAAGGGGCAACTAGCCCAGGTCAGAAACAGAGCAAATCAGAGCTCCCAAGCCAGAGTGAGACTGAGCCTAGCTAAGGTTGAATAGAAATTGCCCCCCACTAAAAGAAGATTGAATACATATTAATCTATGTTCTGCAAAAGTAGATGAATATCTGTTGCCTAAGTGTCCCCGCACTTTAATCCAAAGAGAGATAGGAAACAATCTTGAAAAAAAAAATTAAAAACATTTGGCACAATCACTAAAAACTAAAATTTCATGATTATATTAACAGGGATAGGAAATATTTTGGCAAAATATAGCATTCTTCCCTTTATTAATTGGCATAGTTTTAGAGATGTTAATGATAGCAATAAGACAAAGAGGAGCTCAGAACTTCTCTTTTTGAAGATTGCATGATAAATTTACATAGAAAACTGAAGCAAATGATTAATAACTATAAAGATTAGAAGGACATAAAATAGGGTCCCCCCAAAAATTAGTGTTTCTTTGTATCAAAAACAAAAAACCAGGAAGGAGTGATAGAAAAAAGAAATTCCATTAAAAATAACTACAAAGGGCATAAAATATCTGAGATTTGACATAGCAAGATATACCCAAAACATAGAAATACATAAAGTATAATATTTATTCAAAGGTGGGCCTTTGACAATATAAAAATGACAGTACCTAAGTTTACAGGTTTTTATACTATGCCAACAAAAGTGCCAAGGACACCTGATAGAACTAATAAAAATAAGAACAAACCTTTGGAAGAACAAAAGCTCAAAGGAAATAATGGAAGCAGGGTGGAAATAGGGGGGGAAAGTAGGGAAAATAGCACCTCTGGACTTTAAATTATCTTTAAAAGCAACAAGCATCAAAAATATTTAGGACTGATTACAAATGGAAAAATAGACCAGTGGAAAGACTAGAAAAGGAGGAATTGGAAATATTTTAATTTAGTTATCTCAATATTTGATAAATCCAAGAACATGGGGAATGATCCCCTATTTAACAATTTCTTGAAAGACTAGGAAGTATAAAACAGGTTTAGATGAGGTCTTATGTAGGACAAAAAAATTCCAAAGAAATATGCACCCTCAATATAAATAGAACTTTCATGCTAGTCGTCTTCCCTATCCCTTCTCCCCATCTCCAAAACAGAGAAAAATGGTAGAAGCTACTTTTTTTCATAATTATGGCTAGAAGGAAAATTCTTAACTAAACATGGGATAAATGATATAAAATAGAAAATGCATAGTTTCTATTACATCAAACTTAAAACCTTTTTTGTTTTGGAATAAACTAGGATAAGAAGGGAAGCTGTCAATGAGAAATGCTTCACATTAGTTATCAAAGTCTCTGATGAATCTGATATCTAATATACTTAGGGAATTAACACAAATATTTATGATCAGAAGTTACTCATCAAGAGATGAGTGGTCAATAGATGTGAACAAATGATTCTAAAAGAATTTGCAAAACATGAAAGTTTTAAAGAAGAATGAAAATTTAGTTAACTGAAGTTTCACCTTAAATGGAATTTATTGGCAAAGATGACAAAAATGGAAATAAGTGTAATTAATATTAGAAGAGCTGTAGAAAACAAGCATTGCTAATAGACTAGTGGTAGAGTTGTGGATTGTTCTAACTATTCTGGCAAGCAATTTAGAATTATGCAAGAAAAATCAGTAAAGTGCTGACACTGAAATCAGCAACTAGCAATGTACTCCCAAGAAGATCAAAGACAAAAAGAAAGATCCTATATGTGTTCAAATAGTGCTTTTGTTGCAAAAATAAAAACATAAACAAAAAAAAAAACTGGCAACAAAGTGAGTTCCCTCAGTTGAGAAATGCCTCAACAAATTGTAGCATAATAATAGAGTATTCTTGTGCTTTAAGAAATTATCTCTATGAGGAACTCAGAGAAACAAGACTTTTAATGAAATGATAGTGAAATTTACAGAATTAGAAATATATTATACATGACTATAAAAGCATAAAATAAAGCACTATAATTTAAAAAAGCCATAAAGTGATAATGGCCAACCTTAGCTTCAGATAAAAGATAGGGAATGTAACTCCATCCTTGGGAAGGTGGAGACTATAGATAGGTTCAAACTGTTGCCTACTCTGTTGGACCTAGCTATTGTGTTTGGATCTGCTTAACTTTTTTTTAAGAGGAGGCTTACTAAATGAAGGTGGAGAGACAAGCAATATATAGAATGATTGGTGTGAAAATGATTATTTTTAAAAATAATGAAATGTTATTATGATTTGAAGGAGAAGGAGAATATATTCCCCATTCAGCAGATTAAACCCAGAAATTCCAGATGATATATTTTATGGCTTACTGCAAATGTACTAAAGTTGAAACTGAAGTATTGAACATTCATAGAGGATTCATTCTTTGCAAAGTGCTATGCCTGTCATTCAACTGGAAGTGAGAGGGTTGGTGCAAAGATGAATAAGACAGCCTCCTGCTCTCAGGGGGTTTACAATCTAGAAAGATCATTCCCATTTAAACTTTTTTGACCCACCAGTTTTGAAGAATTAGATTATTTAGTTTCCAATTAATTTTACTTTGCCTTTCCTTGGCCCTTGTTAATGATAATTTTTACTTCATTGTGATTTGAAAAAGTGGCATTTATTATTTTTGCTTTTCTGCATTTCTTTGCAATATTTCTATACCCTAGTAACTGGTTGATCTTTGTATCTGTACCATGTACTGCTGAGAAGGTAAATATCTATTAACTCTACTTTTTCTAACATTTCACTCACTTCCCTTACTTCTTTCTTATTTATGTTTTGGTTTGATTTATCTAATTCTGAAAGGGGAAGGTTGAGATTCCCCATTATTATGGTATTACTATCTATTTCCTCCTTGAGCTCCTTTAATTTTTACTTTAAAAATCTAGATGCTATGCCATTTGGTGCATGAATGTTTAGTAATGATATTATTACTTCATTGTTTATAGTACCCTTTAGCAAAATGTAATTTCCTTCCTTATCTCTTTTGATTAGATCAATTTCTACTTGGCTTTATCTGGTATTATGATTGTTACTTCTGCTTTTTTTGACTTTAAATGACATATAATAAATTCTGCTTCAGCCTTTTACCTTGAATCTGTGTGTGTGTCACCCTGCCTCAAATGTGTTTCTTGTTAACAACATATAGTAGGATTCTGTTTTTTAATCCATTCTGTTCTTAGCTTCAGTTTAATGGGTGAGTTCATTCCATTCACATTCAGTGTTATAATTACTAACTGTGATTTGCCCTCCATTGTTTTATCCTCTTTATCCTGCCCTGTTCCCTTTCACTCTGTTCCTCCTCACCATTATTTTGCTTTTTGTAAACTCCCCTCCACCACTTTCTTTTCCCTTCAATTACCTCCCTCTTCCCTTGTCTTATTCCCCTTCTATTTCTCTGTAGGGTAAGATAGACTTCTATACCGCACTGAGTATACTTGTTTTTTCCTTTCTGAGCCAGTTATGATGAGAGTAAAGTTTAAGCATTGCTCATTACCTCCCTTATCCTTCCCTCTCTAGAATGATTTTCATGCCTCTTTATGTTATATAATTTACCCCATTCTATTTTTCCCTTCCCTTTTCTTTCAGTGTGACCCTCTCTTTCACTATTTGATTTTTTTCTACATATCATTTATATGCATACATATAATTTCATTTACATCATATCATCATAATCATCATAAATCCCCCCACCCCTTTTTGGGTAAATTCCTTCTATCTTCTCTACTACTAAGAATATTTTTTTGAGAATTATAGGTATCCTCTTTCCATGTAGACATATAAACACTTTAACCTTAACTAATTAACTTTACTTTAACCCTAACTAAAAAGAAAATTTTCTTTTTCTTATTTACCTTTTGGGGATTTTCTTGTGTCTCATGTTTGGACTTCAAATTTTTTGTTTAGATCTGGATTATTCCTCAGGAATTCTTAGAAATCTTCTATCTTATTGAATGTCCATTTTTTCCCACTGAAAGAAGAATATACTCAGTTTTGCTGGATAGGTGACTCTGGGTATAAACCCAAATCTTTTGCCTTTCTGAATAACATATTTCATGCCTTTTGATCCCTTAATGTAGATGCCTAATTTCTTGTCATATGATGTCCAAAATTTTTTCTTGAACATGGCTTTTAGGTAGTTCAATAATTCCCAAATTGTCTGTCCTAGATCTATTTTCTAGGTGAGTTGTTTTTTTTTTCAATATTTCATGTTTTCCTCTGTTTTTTCATTCTTTTGATTCTGTTTATTGCTTCTTGATTTCTTGTGAAATCATTAGTTTCCAGATTGTCAATTCTGATTTTTAAGGCCTACCTGATTTTCTTCTGTCAGTTTTTTGTTCTTTTTCAATTGGCCCATTTCTTCTTGTATCACTTTCATTTCTTCTTGCATCACTTTCATTTCTTTTCCCTACTTTCCCTCTGCCTCTCAATTAATTTGTGAAGTCTTTTTTGAGCTCTCCTAGAATCTGTGTCCAATCCATATTTTTTCTTTTGGACTTTGCATATGCTTGCTTTCCCTGTCCCCTTCTGTATCTGTACCTTGTTCTTTGTTTACCTAAAAATTCTTTAGAGTTAGGTGCTTTTTTTGGTTATTTGCTCATTTTTCCTATCTAATTATAGGTAGGCTCTATTTTCTGGGATTTTGGGGTACACTCTTAAACTTCAGTCCTTCCTTGATGCTGTTTTCAGCTTATTCTCTGCTTTTTTTTTACCCCCATTTAAACTTAAATGCATTTCCTTCGGCTTCAAGAAGTCTGACTTTGAATTATTTGAATTATTAACATTTCAACTGATCATTTGCTCACAAAATATTTGAAACCAGGGGCTCAAGTGAGAAGTTTGAATTGGCAACTTTCATGTTTTCATAGTTGTTTGTCAGATCCACAGAAATTGGCTCTGGACTTCTGATTCTATTTTATCCCTTTCTTAAAAGATCATCTTTTAAAAGTGTGTGTGTGTGTGTGTGTGTGTGTGTGTGTGTGTGTGTGTGTGTGTGTGTGCACGGTCTTGTGCTGAGCCTCAAATGACTGAGTGACAGGCACAAAAAGTAAAATTCATTCCCCTTTCTTAAGAAACTCATTCCATCTGCTTTCAGCAGTTCCTCTCCATGAGATTTTTCCTGTCAATGTTAAGCAAGTCTCCTCCTGCCTAACAACCCAAACTATTATTCTTACCTTCATTTCTAGTTTCAATTGGGATTCATTTCCCATGCTCTCAGGCCAATTTTGCTTGGGTAAGCTTTGCTTTATTGAATTTATTTTTTATTTTTATTTTTTCCAGAAGATTACAAGTTGATACACTTTTAAATATTCATTTTATGGCATTTGGCAATCCAGGTTCTCTCTCTGTTACTCATTCTTCACCTTTCCCCAAGACAGCAGGTACATATATTATCATATGAAAAATATTTCCTTTTTCATCATGTTGTGAAACAAGATAAAGCTTACACAAACAAGATATTGCTTACCCTAGAGAAAAATTCACGGAGAAATTAAGAGAAGATTGCTATGCTCCAGTCTGCATTTGGTTTTGTTCCTCCTATGACAGTGGATATCACTTTTTGTCATGGGTCTCTGGCTGTGGTCCTAGATTCTTGCTTTGTTGATAATAGTTAAGTCATTCACAATTGATCATCATCAATTATTGTTGTTACTGTGTACAACATTCTTCTGGCTCTGCTCACTCCACTTTTGATCACTTCATTTAAGTCCAGGGTCTTTTTTGTGATCATCTTGTTTGTCATTTCTTATGGCACAATAGCATTCCATTATATTTATATACCACAATTTGTTCATCTTTCCTCAGATGATGGACAACCCTTCAGTCCTTTGCCACCACAAGAAGAGCTACAATAAATATTTTTCATTAGATTTTTCTTACCTATATTCAATCTCTTCAGGATATAATCCTAATAGTAGCATTACTGGGTCAAAGGGTATACACAGTTTGATGGCCCTTTGGACATGGTTCCAACTTGTTCTCCAGAATGATTATATCAGTTCACTGTTCCACTAACAATGTATTTTCCCACATATCCTCCAACATTTATTATAATTTTCCTTTTCAGTCATATTAGCCAGTCTGATGGATATGTAGTGAGTGGTTCCCAAGATTTGTTTCAATTTGCATTTCTCTAATAGTGATTTGTAGCATTTTTCCATATGACTAAAGATAGTTTTAATTTCTTCATCTGAGAATTGCCTGTTCATATTCTTTGACCATTTGTCAGTTGTCAAATCCTTTGTAGTCTTATAAATTTGCCTCAGTTCTCTATATATTTGAGAAATGAAGCCTTTGTTTGAGATGCTTGTTATAAACATTTTTTCACAGTTCGTTGTTTGCCTTTTAATCATGGTTGCATTGATTTTGTTTGTGCAAAAGCTTTTAAATTTAATGTAGTCAAATTTAGGTCTTGTTTTGACCTAAATTATTCCCTTATCTATAGATCTGACAGGTAAACTATTTTGTGCTCCCCTAATTTGTTTATGGTTACCCTTTATTTCTAAGTCATGTATCCATTTTGATTTTACCTTGGTATAGTGAGGTGTCCGTCTATGCCTAATTTCTGCTGTACTATTTTGCAGTTTTCCCAGCAGCATTTTTCAGATAGTGAATTCTTCCAAAAGGTTAGATTTGGGGGTTTGTCAAACATGAGGTTACTCTGGTCATTTACTACCATGTGTTGAGTACCTAACATATTCCTTTGGTCCTCCACTCTATTTCTTTGCCAGTACCAGATTGTTTTGAGAATTGCTGTGCCCACTGAATTTTAATTTTGGAGGACTGAGTCACATCCCTTTCCCCCAAGTTGTATGTATGTGAATGAAGTCCTAATCATAGAAGGAAAGAACATGGTGCTATGATTTAGATAACCCATTCCTGTGTCATAGGGTTGTGAATATTGAATTGAATAATGTATATAGAAAAAAGAAAAATACTGCAAACTAAAATAAGGAAGACTTTTTTACTAAATACATTCATAGAACATTAGAGCTAGAGGCCCTCTTAGAATTCATTTAGTCTAGCCTTCTGATTTTGGAAATCATGTAAATAAAAGAAGTGAGGTGACTTGCCTGAAGTCATAGCTAGTGAGGGTCAGAGGTACAACTAGAACTCAAATTGTCCTCTTACTTCCCAGCTGCTTTGTACTTTGTGAAGACTGCAAGATGGGACAGTGGACAGAGCACTCAACCTGGAGTGAGGAAGATCTGGGTTCAAATTCAGCCTCAGACACTCGGGCAAACTACTTTAGCTCTGTTTGCCTCTGTTTCTTCATCTGTAAAACATAATAATAATAGCAACCACCTTCCAGGGTTGTTGTGAGGATCAAATAAGAGAATAATTGTAAAGCGCTTAATAGTGCCTGTTTACATGCTAATTATTTTCGTTTTTATTATGGTCATCAGGATTCTTTTTTTAAAGAGAAAACAAGTGAAGATTTCCCTCACATAATACCTGAAAACAAAGAGTGCCCATCGACCAATCCAAAGTCAGGAAGACATGTTCTGAGTTCAAATCTGGACCTGGACACTTGCTAGCTGTGTGATCCTGTGTAAGATACTTAATCCTGTTTGCCTTCCTCCCACAATTCTAAAATGAGCTACAGAAGTTACTCTATTACCTTCTCCAAGAAAACCCCAAATGAGGTCATGAAGAGCTAAATATGATTGAATAAATCACAAAACTAAGTGGACCTCACCTATTACAAATTGGTGCCATGTAATCTTAGCTGGTTCTTCATTGAGGTTGGATAATTTCCCTATTCTATGCTTATTGACCCACATATCTCATTTCTAACATCTGTCTGAATATTTTCTTACATCTCCCTCCCAATCCTGTTTCTAGTCTTATGCTAAATAACAGAGGTCTTAGTTCTTTCTTTCTTTTTTTTTTAAACCCTTAACTTCTGTGTATTGGCTCCTAGATGGAAAAGTGGTAAGAGTGGGCAATGGGGGTCAAGTGACTTGTCCAGGGTCACACAGCTGGGAAGTGTCTGAGGCCAGATTTGAACCTAGGACCTCCCATCTCTAGGCCTGATTCTCAATCCACTGAGCTACCCACCTGCCCCTGCCCCCCTTAGTTCTTTCTTCAATGAGATTAGGTCCATCTGGTGTGAGTCTTCTAAGAACTCTTATTCCTCAAAACTTCTCAGCATCATTACATACTCTCTTCTTCTCTCTGATCAAAGAAGAAGTATTTCAATTTCTCAGACTAATTGAATACAGACTCAATCTAGTTCATCTTGGATAGTTTCATCACCAGAAGACTAGGGACTATGTACAAAAATTTTTCAGCCATAACAACTCATAAAATAATCACCTATGGTATGGGTGATGCAATCTGAATTAGTGACAGATATAACCAAATTTTGGGTACCATAGGATCATATGTCTGGAACTGGAAGATAACCCAAAGACCATCTAGTTCAATCCTCCTGTTTTATAGATGAGGAAGCAGAGATTGCCAACCACGGCTCTTTCCACTGAACCAGATCATGAATCTTTGAAATATTTATGTATTCTTGTTTTTTTCATGAAAGACAGAATAGGAGTAGAGGATTATACTTAAAGCCAATCTCCCTGGGTTTGAATTATAGTTTTGATACTTACGATGTGATTCTTTGAAAATTTCTTAAAGTCTCTGAGCTTCAGGTTCTGCTTTTCTCTTTTTACTTTAATTAACTACTTCAAAAGATGATTATAAAGAAAGTGAGTTGTTAATGACATTATCACCTGCACCCTTGATACCATTCCCTTGTGTGTCCTCTAGGATTTTGCTCTGATAATTAATTCCTGCCTCTCCAAACTTCCCACCTCCACTTTTGTGATTGTTGTTGAGTTGTCTCAGTCTTGACTAATTCTTCATGACCCCATTTGTGGTTTTCTGGGCAAAGATACTGGAGTGGTTTGCCATTTCCTTTTCCAGCTCATTTTAAAGTGACTCAGTAGGCAACAGAGTTAAGTAACTTGCCCAGGGTCACACAGCTAGTAAAAATCTGAGGCCAGATTTGAACTCATGAAGATGAGTCTTCTGGACTTCAGACTTGGAACTCTATCCACTGTGCTGCCCTCCCTCTCCACTTGCTTCCTCCCAAATGCCTGCCATATACAATAGCAAAAGCTATTTTATTCTTAATTCTTAATTAATTAACATAATTAATCCTAATAAAGTCCTCCTTGGAATCTTAAAAAATTCCTTCCGTTTCTTTTATCTCCTTTGAAGTTAAATTTTAGAAATGTATTAGTGTCTGAAGCTTCCACATTGTCTACTCAATGTTTCCTCAAAATGACTTCCATTCCCACCACTCTACAATAAAACAACTCTCTCGGTACAATCAGATCCACCTTTTGCAGGCATCCTTCTGAAGATGCTCTTTTCAGTAAGTCTTTGTTGGTTTAGTTGAATACTTCATTGTTCCTCTCCATGACTTTGGAGTGACCTTCAGCTTCAATTCTTCAGAGTATGATTCTCCATGACTTTCCATTTCCCAGCATCAATGTACAAGTATAATTAGAAAGATGAGCTTTTGTTTTAGGGAGAATTGGGGGATCATTAAAAACAATGTACATTTTCCCTAGGGCAGCAAGGCGGTGCAGTGGATGGAATCACTCAACCCACCCTCAGGAAGACCTGAGTTCAAATGTGGCCTCAGACACTTATTAACTAGGTGAAGCTAATAGTCACAAGTCACTTCACCCTATTTGCTTCAGTTTCCTCATCTGTAAAATGATCCAGAGGAAGAAATGGCAAAACCACTCCAGTATCTTTACTGAGAAAACCCAGAATAGGATCACAGAGAATCAGGGTTGACTACATTTCCTAAAAAACATGTTCTGTTCCCCCTATTCAATATGGGCTTGAATCTTTGAGAATGAATATGGTGCTGGTCCAAGACACGTGTAGTAGTGGACATGCTTTATGAGTTACCCATCATATGATTTTCCAGAAAATGAGAATTTCCTCCCTTTTTATCTTCCCTCTCAGTGACGGTAGGCCTTGTTTTATATTATTAACCTTCTCTAAGCTTTTGGCAATATTGGTCTATTCATTGGCACTCAAATGTTCCAGATGCCTTTCCACCTTTGTATTTTTTCTCTTCATGTTACCTATGTCTAAAATGCCTTTCTTTACCTGTAAAATTCCTAATTATCCCATAAAGAAATATTTCCTTCTCTTTGAATCTTCCCTTAGCATTGACCTGCTTTCTCTATCATGGGCTTTATTTTTCAATGTTTTGATTAATTTGTATAATGTAGTTAGTTATTATTTTGTGTCATATTTCCTTTCTAAACTGAGGTTATATCATGTGTAAACTTTGCACGTCCACAGCATCTAGCCCAGTGCTTTGTACCCATAGATGTTAAAGAAATATTTGGTTAATAAAAAGAATTTTCAATAAAATACAATTCAATTGCCATCTTAAATGACTTCTCCTCCTACTTTGTGAAGATTTAGGCCATCCAAAGGAACTCCCTCAACTTCCATTTCACCTTTAGGTCTCAAAATTTCTAAGCATCATCTCTCTCTACTTACTCCTTGTCACAGAGAGGGAGGTAGTCCTCTCTCTCACTAAGATTTTCCCTCTATCTGGACTTTTGATCCCTAGAAACTTGTTCCAACATTCCTACTCTCTAAACCATCTTCAATCTTTTCCTCTCAAATAGTCTTTCATGTCCAGGTCTCTTCTATCTTTAAATAAGCAAATAAACAAAGAAAAAATAACTTCACTGGACTCTTCCACATGCATATTTATTCTCCATTTCAGAGGAGAAGCTTTACAATAGTTTTCATTCTGAAAAAAGCTTTTAATTTTTTATTCATTTTTCACTTTTTAAACAATAAGCTATTATTGATGTCTTTTATTTCATATATCCTCATAGTTGTCTCATTCCCCCCCTTTCCAGAGAGATATCCTACAGAACAAAGTTTTTTCTCTTTTTTTAAAAAAGATATTTTTATTTTACTAATTGCATGTAATAACAACTTTCTACATAAGTTTTCTGAAGTTATGTGATCCAAATTGTCTCCCTCCCCCTTCCCAGAGATGGTAAGCAATTTTGTCTGGGTTATGCATGTACTGTCATGCAAAACATACTTCTACATCGTTCATTTTTGTAAAAGAATGCTCATACAAAACCCAAATAAAAACCCAAATAAACTAAAGTGAAAAATCGTCCTGGGAATGAGTTCCCCCCAGAACCCTATACTTAACTATTGTGGAAAGGGCATTGGAGTCAGAGAGCCTGGGTTCAAATCTTGCCTCTAGGTATTTACTATTCATGTGAGTTCAAAGGTAGCTTTTATGGGTCTTGGTTTTCTCATTTGTAAAATGGCAGTGTTGGATGAGGTGATCTTGGAGGATCTTTCTAGGTCTGGATGTGTAATAGCTCATCATTTTACAGATGAGCAAAGTGAGTCCAAGAGGTTGAGTCATGATGCCTAAAGTTAAACAAATAAAAAAAAAGTAAGAAGAAAAGCTGGGATTCTAACCCAAAGCTTCCTGACTGTAAACCCAGTATTCTTTCTACTGCATCATTCTGCCTTCCCTGTTAATTTATAGGACACCAGGAGGCAATTCTTAATGTCAGAATAAGGGAAAAAAATAGCCCTTCAGTAAAAGAAGAGGGCTTTTTAAACTTGTTCCCTCTTTAAAGAGTGGATCTACAGAAGTCCTCCACAAATGCCTTAGCTTAGTGGGGAGTCAATCCAGTCTGACCCCTCAAAGACTGTGCTGATAGAACGAACACTCTGGCTGACCCCACCACTCTGGAAAGGCTTTGATTATAGCTCTGCCAATGGACTGGTGTCCAAGATAAGTTGAAAAAATATTGGCCACCAGTTGATGAAGGGATCATGTCATCTGTCAGGAGAAAAAGGACCCATACGATTAAAGTCCAGATAGATCCTCTGATGTGTATCAAGGCAAAAGCATCTCTGATGAAAAGGTTTTCTATGTTGAACCTTTGAGAAATAACTGGGTGCAAGCCCTGTCTCTGTCACACACTGCTTTTGTAACCCTATGGAAGTTCCTTAACCTCTTAGAATTCCAGACAAATCTCTAGGAATATAATTTGCCGAGCAGTTGCCCATCTGCATTAGTAGAGGGAGTTTTTTCAACTCCGAGTTCCCAATATTAATGAAATCACATGTTCATTTGCCATTCCGTTCTCTGGGTTGAGCCTCAAGCAGTGATGTTCTAGTGAATCTTTGACAAAAGATTTGCTGGGGAAAAATGTATCTAGGACACATTTTTAAATCTTTAATCTACATCATTAACATTTTCTCCAATAATAAATCAAGCCCTGATTTGTATCTTTGCCAATTTCTGAAGTGTAAATGCTCACGCTGACAAATTTAATAATTGACTTTGGAGAGGTGGTTCAATTTAGCTCCAGCATACTCTTTAGTAATGGCATATTTAACTTCTACTTTAAACTTTTTAACACTTTAGGTGAAGAAGCATCCACTAAGTCACTGAATTGTTTGAAAAAAAAGGCTTCTGAATGCGACTTGCCAAAGGTCTTTGAAGTCACCTGTCTCCTCTCAGAGCAGAGACTGCCTCTGGCGTAGCAGCACCTGCTGAGACCTCTCCCTCCATCACTTCCAAATATCGAGTATTTGCATTTTATCCAGCAAAATTTAACAAGTATTAGGTACTTTTTAGAAGAAAATATAAAGATAAAGACACAGTCCCTCTTGTGAAAGAGCTTACACTGTGGTAGGAGGAATTAGATATATACATCAATAAATAGCATGCAAAGAATAATGTAAAAGTCTATGAAAAGTAGAAAGTTCTATGAGTGTTTAAAGGAGGATCAAATCATAGGGCAGGAAGAGGAGATTCAGGGAAGTCTTCATGGAGGAGATGGCTTTTGATCCAAGTCTTTAATGACTAAGACATATTTCTGGATTAACTCCTTGCTATTTCTAATCTGAGTTATTGAATTCTTACATCATCCTCATTTGAATGGTAGAAAATGAAAGAAAACAATGAAGATTAAGACATTCCACTGCTTGTAATTATATTTCTATTTAATTTTGCCCAGGATTGCAATAAATTCTTTGCTCTGCAGAGTTCTTACTTGACTCTTTCCCAGTCTAATGTAGATATTTCTGTTTTCGTGACTATCTCTCCCCACAGTGGGTCCACAAGTGGATTTTATCTGAAGGCAAAGAAATGCTGGGTCTGTTTTACATTGACTCACAACAGCCAATTGTTAAATTTTCAGTGTGAGCAGAAACACTACAAATCAGTTCTCAATTGAGTGTTTTATTGATTACCTAAACTTAAGTGACGGAAAAAATGTGAATAACATAGACTAAACTTAAAACTGTGCCAAGGACATTCATTTTCTTTCTCTCTCTCTTTTTTTTTAAACCCTTACTGTCTTAGAGTCAATACAGGGTATTGGTTCCAAGGCAATAGGGATTAAGTGACTTTCCCAGGGCCACACACCTAGGGAAGTGCCTAAGGTTAAATTTAAGCCCAGGATCTCCTGTCTCTGAGCCTGACTCTCAATCCATTGAACTACCTAGATGCCCCTATACGTTTTCTTTTCAAAGATCCAGTTGTTAAATATTTACCAGCACTTTCTCACCTGAAGATGATCATTTTCTTAAGATTCTAAAGCATCTGCGTTTGCAACCAAACTACAGAGACTTGTTTCAGCCCTAAGAAAAATGAAGAGAGATATCTAGGGAAGATCTGAAAGAAGAAATAAGAAACTTGGAGTATCATAAAAGAAAGTGACAAATGACTGGATTTGGAGGGAAAAGAAGTTATCTCTAAGAATGCAGGCCCTACTATTCCTTCCCTGTGTCACCTGGAACAAAATCCCCTTCATTTCTCTAGATCTTAGTTTCTAGATTCTATTCAACCCTGCCACAGAATATCTGGTCTTTTGACTGATGGTCTGAGGTCACAGATAATGACTTTTCCCCCAAATTGTTATCTTTTCCCTAAATGGTTTAAAGTTCCAAGGGAGTTTCACTCAGTGGAAGGTTATGGTCTGATGCCTTTTCTCTTCTGCTTAATATAGAACCTTTTTAGGAAACCTTCTCCAATTAAAGGCTTCTTTTGTTGCTGATGAGCCCTGAGGGAGACTGGCACAATTCCATCCACCAGGATTCTTTCCCAAGGGGCAACTTCAAGGCTTTCCATCATAGATAAGACATTGGCAGAGGAGACCACATTTCTAGACACAGGCCTTTTGTGAGGAAACTGGATCTTTGTGTTAAAATTTTCATTTGTGTATGTCTGACCTTTTAAATATTCAGAATTGTAATGAACTCCTGCTTCCATCCTCTTCCCTATTCACAGGTGAATTATCCTGTAATAAGTGTGAAAATTCACTAGTCCCACATTTCAGCTTTGGCATATTGATAAATGTCAATATTATTTATGAACTGTGACTGTACCTAATTAATTGGACTGAAATTATAGTAAGGCCATTGGAAGGCTATATAGATGGAGAAAGGAGAAGAAATTTCCAGCATGCTAACTGACCTTTTGCAAAGGCAACTAACCAGATTTTTATTATTGATTTTAGAAATTTATATAATGCCCTTTTTGAGGGGGCAGTATTTATGATTTTATTTTATATTTATTTGTTAGGTAAACTCCTTCTGCTAATGCAGATCAGCAACTCTTCTACAAAGTATAATCAATCTTTGAGTATTGCTTAAGGAACTGCAAGCTTAGATGACTTACTTGCCCAGAGTAACACAGTCACAGAATAGGTATGTTAGAGGCAAGTTTTGAACTCAGACCATCCTTTATCATCTCCTCCTCCTCCTCCTCCTCCTCCTCCTCCTCTTCCTCTTCCTCTTCCTCTTCCTCTTCCTCTTCTTCTTCTTCTTCTTCTTCTTCTTCTTCTTTCTTCTTCTTCTTCCTCCTCCTTCTCCTCCTCTTTTTCCTCTTCCTCTTCCTCCTTAGAATCAATATTCCATATTGGTTCTAAGCAGAAGAGTGTTAAAGCCTAGGAAATGGGAGTTAAGTGACTGATCTAGGTCATATAGCCAGAAGAGTCTGAAGTAAAATTTGAACCCAAAAGTCCTATATCTAGGCTTTGTTTTCAATCAACTGAGCCACCTAGTTACCCCTCCACCCCCATTAATTATTTCTCTATAGGAGCTGAAATGTTGGATAGTGACATTCTTTTTTGGTTCAAGTTTTCTTCTACAAAATGACTGTATCATATTGCTTGCCATTTCAGGGAGATGGAAAGAGAAGAAGAGAGGGAAGGAGAAATTTGACTCAAAATTAGATTTTTTATAATAAAAAATGAAGATTTAAAGAAGATAAATAAGGAATGTCATAATTTAAATTGGAGAACAGAACTAAAGGGTGTCAGAGCTTAGAAATCATGTAATCATGATAATTTCTCATTTTATAGAAGAAACTGAGATCTGGTAAATAAGAATAGGATGACTGCTGAGGGTCCTTAAAACTCTGAGAATCTGTGATTGGGACACTTGCCAAAGGTCCCCCAGGTAGTCAGTCACTAACAGAGTTTGGCGTCAAATCCTGGTTTCCACAATTTTCATCCAGTGTTGCCTCTTATGATTCACCACTCAAAGGCAGGAACTGCTGAAGAATATAGGTGATGGAACTATGGTTGAGAAACCCATTCCTGTCTGGGCTGTAGGGCATGACTGGTGGAGAGGAAGGAAAGACGACCTAAAAGGACCCCCAAAGGCTTTCAGCCTGGCGATATCTGTTAAATCAACTAAGCTGGTCAAATACACGTGCAGTGTTTTAGGAACTTAATTGTCAACTGTTGTGTAACCTCCTCATCCGAAAGGTTTTTTTTCCTTTTATTGGGCAGATAGATCAGAGGATTAGGCCCTTTTCCTCTCCTTCCATTTCCTTTTTAAAACTTCCTTGGCAAAAGCAAAACACTTTTTATTTGAATGCAATCCTCTGAAAATTCAAGAACAGGAGAGTTTACTTAGGATAATTACATCCTGTATTGTGGTTGGCAGATCCAGAAAAAATATTTTCAGGAAAGAAAAAAGGCACAATTTCAGCATTTTTTTCCTCCTGCTGTATTAGGATGTGGTGTAGGGATGCATTCATGTAGCCCTATTCCCATTTTTCCAGTCTTACAACTAAGAAAAAAAAGGCATCTTCTTAGCTTTTACTCATTTGGAATGATCTTCTTTTCTTCTTTACATATCTAGTTCTTAACTCTCTCCTTAAAAATGTATCTCAATTCAACAAGCATTAATTAAGTGCCAATTATGTAGAGAGAGCATTGTGCTAAATGTGCTAAAGATACCAAGTTTAGATAAGACTTTGGTCCCTGCCCTCATGGAGCTGAACTCTTTCATTATAGCCTTGCTATAATACCAGAAATCTGTGATGATGTCTTCTTTCTTTAGACTCCTAAAGCATTCACTGTCTGCATCACTAAACTGATATTTTATACAGCATTAAAATTAGTCACCTTGCCGCTTGTGTTTCTTTTTTTTAAGTATAAACCCAGAATTTTTTTGTTTTTGTTTGCTTTTCAAAATTATTGATTCTTCTCCAATTATAGTAAAATAATATTTCAGCATTCTTTTTATAAAATTTGAGTCACAAGTTTATTTGCTCCTCCCTATCAGCTTTCTTCCTACTCTGCCTTTCCTGAGATGATAAGCAATATGACGTAGAATTTTTAAAAATTGCACAGTAGATATCATGATTAACCCCTAGCATTATGCACTTTTTATGATACATGACTCTGGACATAATTGAACTTCCTGGTGGTTTCCTCAAATTGTTTTTTGTTTGTTTGTTTGAGGGCTGTTATTTCTGCCCTACCTCCACTGATAGACTTTATATGTGCATTCATATAAAACATTTTTACATGTTAGTCATTTTATGGAATAGATCTCAAACAAAAAAGAAGAAAGAAAGTGAAATGTAGTATGTTCTGGTCTCTCTTTGAACTCTCAGTTCTTTCTTTAAAGGCAGATAGCATTTTTCACTATGAGTCTCAGGGATTATTTTGAATCACTGCATTCTTGAGAATAATTAGGACATTCCATTCATCATATAATATTGCCATTACTATGTACAACATTTTTCTGGTTTTGCTCATTTCACTTTATATCAGTTCATGTAAAACTTTCCAGATTTTTCCTAAATCATCTTGCTTATTATTTCTTATAGCAAAATAGTATTGTGTTTCGACCATAATACAACTTGTTCAGCTATTCCCCAGGTGAAAGATGACTCCTAAGTTTCTAATTCTTTGATGTTATAAAAAAGAGCTGCAATAAATATTTTTTGTATTTAAAAAAATCTCTTTTGGTTTTCTTGATTGCTTGATGGTATTACTTGATTAAATGATATTCACAGTATTTCTTATCAGTCTATTCCTTTGTTGATAGCAAAAATAGTGTCTTATATTTCTCAATGTTGACCTCAATGCCTTAGCATAATGCCCTGCACACATTAGGCACTCTATTTGATCAACAAATGTTTCTTGAATGAATCAATAAACAACTTTATACTTTAATATTTAATGATCTTTAATTCCTTGATGTTGGTAATCCCTCCACTGATACAGATTATGGTCCATTGAGCTCTTTCTTATTGGAGTTATGATAGCAGAAAGATTTTTCATCTCAGCCAACTTAGAGATGAACCACTCTAGACATAGCTAGGCTGGCTCTCAAATTATGAGTCTTCCTCTCAAGAAAAGGAAGCTTGGACTTTAAGTTTTCTTTTCAAGAAAAGATAGCCTGGACTTCCACCTGATACGTTTTCTACTTGATTGGTCCAGTTAGAGCTTTTGTGCTAATTTACTAGAACCCAGGGTCCCTTCTGTGCTCGAAAGAGATATATTAGAGTAGGGTTCTGTGAACAACTAGATGTTCCAACAGACCACTTATTGATGAAAATTCATTTGTTGTAGTATTTAAATTTCAATGCTTCAGTAGGTCTACAATCTCATCTATGCGAGTATTACCTCTTATAATATGGATCCCAGCCCAATAATGCCTCCTCATCCTCTTGATTAAACAACAAGACATCCTTTTGCTCATTTCTTCCTAGAAATCCTTCTCTGGAGGATAGAGGAAATTCTACCCACCTTGATAGAGGATCTTTCCCTTAATTTTTTAATATTATATTGTTATGTGAAGTTGTCCTTTTACTCTTGCTATAGGCACATGTAATTCAGTTTCTGGTGATACATCTTTTTGTTATCTTTTATATAACTTCTTGTGCAAAAATCATTATTGGTATAACACTGTCATGTATTTTTATGTCCACTATACATTTCTCCATCATCACTTGAATCATTCACAGTTTTAATTCTTCATAGGTTGTGGTGATTTACCTAAATTAAAGCATACATTCACTAATGAAAAATTATTAGGCACTTGCTTTAACTTCTATGCTAAGATCTTAAGATACAAACACAAAAACTGAGACAGTCTTCCATCAGACATTTTTTATTCAAATATTTTAGAGCAATGAGGGGAATGCTGGCTAGAGAGGATTATTTCCCTTTAGAAAATGAAGAGATGGTGAATAGAGAAATGGAAGAATAAACTGACATATCTTTTCTAGAAGCAGCTGCAGTATTCATTTGTCCATGGTTCTAAAAATGGATTTTAAGTCAAAGAAAAACTTGAAGTCACTGAAAAAGTTGCACAACCTATCATATATAATTCAGGTCAATTTTAGGTCCAGGTCATTGTCTACCAACAAGTGAAGATATATGTATAATTCTACCAATTGTATATCATAGTCTAAAAAATAGACATTCTTCAACCACCTTCCCCTACCTCGTGTGGATTGTTCAGTTGGATTTTTCTGAATGGCTGAGGGTCTCAAATAATGTAGAATTCTGAAACTTGATATGGTCAGTACAACGTTATCTGCAAATAGGAGCATTTTAATGAATGCATATTAGCTTTTAAACAGCTGTCCTTTTGATGATCAAGTCTTCACATTCTCTTCTCTGAGAAAGACAGAATTAGATAGGACATGATTGTTGAAATGGCCAGCTTTGATCTCCCATAGTACAAGTTTTAGTACTAGTTATAGCTTCAAAAGATTTTTTACTATGCTTGGAAAAAAACCCACAAAAATAATGAAATTCCTTGTCAGCTGTACTGGATTTTAATCTTGGATCTTTATGGAAAGAATTCTGACGAGGTCAAGGACAGTTTAATAGACCAAGAGGTGAGATAGCCTTGTGATTACTGAGAGGTTGAAATGTCTCTTTCCTTCTAAGTGTGTTATTTCTAGCTGGGCATGTTAGCATTAGACAGAGTAGCCCATTGAACGTAGACCTATTCAAAGAGGTAAGAGTAAATAGGATGTGAAATTCATGACAAATGCTGTTGGTTTCAAGAGTCCTTCTTATTAGAGGGCTAACGGAAGACAGGTTTTTGTTTGACCCTGACAAATATTAAGATTGTTGTCTTTCATGAAATAAAAAGATTTGGAGCACTTCTTGAGCTGATCTAAGCTTAGTTCATACAAAATGATTTATTGCCCTTTTCCAAAGAGAAACTAAATCTTTTATATCTGTGAGGCGTGGGCTTATGTCATGAAAATCCTTTTATAGACCTAGAAATTTCATAGAGAGAAAAAAATTGCCAATGCCAGGACCATCTTTGGTGAGACGAATTAGTTTTCTTTTTCTGTTTTCTGTAGTTAGCAAATAAGCTAACCTTGCAAATAGTCACCAGCTCAAAAATAGTAACAAGTTGTCAAGTCATCTTCATCATCACCATTGCTGGCATTTCTGTAATAAAGCTTTACGTACCTTATTTCATTTAAGCTTCACAATATCCCTATGAGGTAGGTGCTGGTATTATCAACATTTAACAGATTAGGAAATGGAGACCCAAAGAGTTTAAGCAATTTAGGCATGCTTATATAGATAATAAATATCAGAAGCAAAATTTGAACTCATACCTTTCTGACTACAAGAACAACCAGTGTCCTTCCTGCTACATTACAGCTGCTATTATCATCATTCAGAACTATACTCTTCTACAATTATAATCACATTATTCCACAAAAACAAAAAACTGCCAATTAATTAGTAGGGCATTTTAGGCAAATCACAATATTATTCCATCAGCCTTTCTAACTTTCCAAAGCTATTCCTCTTTATGAATTTTATATTATTATCAAAATCAATTACTGCTGCCAAATATGCTCTTTACCTTCCTCCTTTCATATATTCTAACATTCATTCCCTTCCTTTTGCCTAGAATATCCTCCTCCTCTATCTCTTCTTATTGAAAAAGGAGGAGGAGATGGGGGAGGGAGAGACACAGACTTGTTGATTTACTGAAGAAGCCTCCAGCATGTTGGATAGAACCTGGATTTGCTAAAACTCTATTGAGAACCTACCATATTTATTTAGTAAAGTGTACTAGGTGCAGGGAATTCAATGACATAAACAAAATAGTCCCTGAATTCAAGAAATTCATACTGAGTGGAAGGATGATAGCATTCTCAGCCAAAAAGAGTAAAACATGGAGAATAGGTACATTGAAGGGGAAAAATAATCAGTTCCATTATGCAACTAATTTTCCATGTTGAGCTTGAGATCCCTACGGGATATTCAAGGTGAGGATGTCCAACAGGCAATTGACTCTTCAGGATTTCACGTTCAGAAGAGGACATATTTCCCATGGAGGATTGGTGGGAGGACATAGAAAAGGAACATGGTAGGTGGTGATCTGTACCATTGGGTGGTAGTATACATGAGATCGCAGAGCCATGAATAATGAAGCATATAAATGCTTCTATAGAAGAATGTGGTATATAGCAGAATGAAAAACAATACCAACAAACTCTTGAAATTACATAATACATATGAGGTTATTTCTCTAGAGCAAAAATTTAACCTGATCCATCCATCCTCTAAAGGTCTTTGGACAGATTTCAAAGGATCTGTGAACTTAGATGGGGAAAAATACTTCAGTATTTTCACTAGCATTTCCTTCATTATTTAAAAATATTAGTTTGAGAAGGGGTCCATGGACTCCACTAGACTGCTTAATGACACAGAAAGGATAGAGGACAATTGAGCTAGAGGGCATTCTAATGAGGAAGTAGTTGTTTCTCTTCCAAGAAATGAGGATGTAGATGAAGAGGTTCTGCCCAGTCCAGGGTCAGAGTAAAGAGATAATAGTGATAGTTGATGACCCCCTACTTGCAGTGCTAAAGCAACTATGTGTGGATCTGACATAACAATAGAAGTCTTCTGTCTTCTCATGAGCTAACTCATGATGGAGAGCCTTCCCAAGTTCTGTCCAACTTTATGATTACTCCCCACTTTGGGCGACTCGAGTGGGCAGAGATGAGTACTTGAAGCAAACTAGGAATTATTGCTAAAGGTTATAAAATCTTGGGCAAGAAACTGAATACCACAGGAGCACAATTGTTGTTTTCATTTGGGAAATGAGTAGCTGATTAAGATGAAGTCTGAGGATGGGTTTGGGATGTTTGTACATAGGCAGCAATTATATTCAGGGTGGTCTTTTCCCTTATGCTCTGGTACTTAAAGAAAAGAAGATCAAGCATCCCATGAAATGATGTTTATTGTTGTCTTTGGGCACACAGTGAAAACAACTGCATCAACTCCTTTATGTCTTTTAGAGGGTGGTCTGCAAACTGCTCTTCTAATTAGCTGCATTTTTTTTTATGTCTGCAAGTCTCAGGGAGAGCAAAAATGCTTATTCTGATGTGGCTCCCTTTCTCTTACAGTATATCAACTCATTCATCATTGAGCAAATATTTTTAAAGCACAGACAGAGCCAGTAAAGTATTCATCACCTGGTGGCCCACCTGTTGTTGATGAACTTGGTAGGCTGGTTCTTAAACACAGGTGTAGTCAGTCACTGAAACCATACTTGAAGCTTTAGGGTTTAAAACCTGTCAGAGCTTGTACGCCATTGACAGAGCTGTGTCCCTGTCTGCCCCAGTGGAGGGATGGAGGAAGCCTTTCCAAATAATATGTTAGAAGAGCCCAAAGGGGCTATATTTGGAGTCAGATAACCTGGATTCAAACCTGAGCTTTGCCATTTACCAGCTATATGCCCAGGCAGGGAGATTCAAGCTCCTTGGTCTCTCTACTGGTGATCCCCAAGTTTCCAGCTCTAAATCTCAGGAGCTTCAGTTGTTTTGTTTTTTCCCCTTTCCCCTTTTAAAACATTCTTTACTACAATAATTATTTACTACGCTGGAAGGGTGTGGAGAGAGAAAGACAGGGAGAAGCATATAATGCGATTCAATGATTTTTGACAGGCTGGTAGAGAGTAGTCAACCTCTTCCTACAGCAGATGGCAGGAGAGATCTTGAGATGTAGTTGTGGTGCTTAAGAAATGAGGGCCAAAAACAGCTTGCCTTTGCTACTAAGGAGAGGGGCCAACTAGTGTTCCTTTTGTGTTGGAGAGGGGGGGCGAGGTGTTGAAAATATCTGGAAAGCCTCGATATAAATTCAGAAGACATCAATTAAACTTATTTGTAGAGGGGGAAAACTGTCATGTTAGAAACTTAATAACAAAAATAATGATAATAATGTCAGTGGTTATCTCCTTGGTTCTCTCCCTCCCTCTTTCCTTTCTTTTCTTCCTCTCTCCTTCCCTCCCTCATTCTTTCCTTCCCTTATTCTTTTCCTCCTACTCTCCTCTCTTTTCTCCTCTTTCTCACCCCTCATTCTTTCTCCTTTTCTCTCTCCTTCCTTCTTTTTCTCCCTGTCCTCTCCCTGATTCCTTCTCACCTTCACTCTCTCTTTTCTCTCCGTCCCTCCCTCTTCTTTCCTCCTTCCTTTCCTTCCTCCCTCCGTCTCTTCCTCTCTTTCTCACTCTGTCTCCCTTTCCCCAACTCTTTTTTCTCCTTATTTTCTGCTCATACCAACTCTATTCCTCACCATATCTCTTCGGGTGATTACAATTCAGATTGCAGAGGAGATGGGCCATACAGGACATCATCAGAGAAATAAATGATCACATTCCCTAGAGGGAGTAAGTGATAACTGACTTGTAGATTATGTGTTCCTCTGATATTCACAAAATGTTAAGAGGGTCAAGGAAAAGCTCTCAAGCTCATCAGAGAGAGTCTTTGTGGAAGATTTGTGGAATTAAATGAACAAGTGCATTATAAGATGCGTAGATACAGATGGGTTGTGATCTGCAAGGTTGGAAGGAATACTCCAGTTGATGAGGTCATAGATCCTTTAGACTATCAAAGTACTGAAGTGCTATGTACTGCCTGAAACTCCATTTTAAAGCATTTTTTCTTTGAAAAGCCTTTGATCCCAGTAATGCTGACAATTCTTCCTATACAGCTCTAATCCTCATGTACTTTTTCAAAGTAGAGGAATAGTAATGTGAAATTCTTACATCTTACTGTAGAGTCTAAAACCCCACTTAACAAAAATGAATAGAGCCCTCTGATAATGTGCACTTGTTAGAAATGGAGAATGTCAGATTGCCCTCTCCACATACACGCCATGGTCTCTAGCAAGGGGGACAAGGCATTACGACTACATCATCAAGGTTTTGTCATATTTTTAGATCATTTTCCTTTCATCATCTTCTACATTTCTTCCAAATTAGGAAAACATTCCCTCTCTCCCCTTTGTAAATCTGACCATCCATTAAAATTATTGTAGATAGTTTTTAAAATATAACCCATAGTCCTGACTACTGGTTTTATGTACATGGATATTCCTAGATGACATTAGAGTCATGGTACTTTAGTGTTGGAAGGGGCCTTGGAGTTTGCTTAGTAGAAAATTGCCTTTCCTTTTGACTTCAGTCTCTTACTTCCCTATTCGAGAGTTTCTCATGTTTGTAATTTTAGAGTTCTCTTTACCTCTTTCCTCTCCCTCATTTTCCATATCCTTTTATGGACATTTCCATTCCATTTCCAAAATATGTCTCAAACCTCTCCCCTACATACTGTACTCTTCCTACTAATCATTAGCAGGCTACTATGTTCCCTGAAATAGGATACAAAGACAAAAATGAACACTGGGTGTCCTTAAGGATCTTGCCCATAAAGTCTCCTCTTTCAGAGGAGACGTGTATACATCTAAGAAAATAAATAAAAAGTAATTTGGGCAATTGACGCATAGAAGTCTTCATGATCATTCTCTTCTCTAAACTAGACTGCAATAAAAGCTTCCTTTCAGATCTCCCTGCCCAACTCCAAACTATCAGATTTACTACTTTGCCAGAACAGTCTCCCTTCCTTATGGATTTGCTCATAGAGTCATATATCCAGAGTTGAAGGGGAACTCAGAGGCCATCCAGTCTAACCAACCTCCTTGTTTTACAGATGAGAAAAATGAGGACCAGAGAGGTTAAATGACCTGCCCAAGGTCACAGAAGTAAGAGGTGTCAGAAGTGGAATTCAAACTTATTTTCTTAACTCTAATGCCAAAGTGCTTCTCACCATACTGTTCCTCTACAATCTTCCTACTTTTCCCATCCCTAAATACATGCTGTCTTCTTTTGCCTATTCCTTCCTTTAATTCTTCTCTATATTTCATAGCCCATTGCAAATACTTCTTCAAGAAAGTCTTCTGTGATTGTTCTCACCACTCCATCCCATGACATTGGTAGTAACTTTCCTTCAAACCTCAGAAAGCATTTTGTTTGTATTTCTCTCATAGATTTTCGTGTCATGTTATGTATTACAACTGTCACTTGTTTGTATTTTAGCCCCCCAACTTGGTTGTAAGTTCATTGAGGTCAAAGGACTTTGTCAGATCTAAATTTTGTGTCCTACTCCCTCAAGTGACATCACTGCTTTCTACACACTCTTGATTATTATAGAACTTCAGAATTGGAATTTCAAAATTGGGAAATTGGGAATTGGGAATTGGAATTGGGATTTCAAAAGTTGTATTCTCTATCACAAAAGTAAGTCCACTCCATTTCTGGAAATGGATCCCTGAAGACACTGCATTGCAGACCTCTTTTCTAGAGGATGTCAACCTCATTAGCAATTATTCTTTGATTCTAGCAGTTCAACCACTTCTGAACTGACAATACCTGATCAAAAAGTCTTTCTTCCATATTGCCAAGACATAGTCATATAGTCTTTGCTTGAACACTGCCCAGTAGGTGCAACCCACCAACTGGAGTTTATGCCATACTCTGTGTATTAGAAAACCTTCTGCTGATGTCTTCTTTGAGCCTCACAATGAATGGGCTTGCGAGGTGAGGACTGTAGCTGTTATTTTGCCTTTTTAGATGAGATAATTGAGTTTCAAAGAAGTTAAATTATTTATCCATAATCACTTATTCAGAAAGTAATAAGAGGTAGAATTCAAACCTGTCTCTCCTGATGCCAAAACTAAAACTATTTCTCTTGTCCCCAGCTACCTTTCACTACCTCCAGAAGAAACTTATTCTACTTTCTGAACTGCTTTAAGTGTTATTAAATATTTTCTGACATCAAACCAAAATCAGCCTTTCTACAACTTCTAATTTTGGCTCCAAAGCCCTTTGGAATCCTCATACACAGTTCCTTGCACATAGTAAGCAGTTGATAAATGAGAATTGGATAGGTATTGGGTCAATCTAGCCAAAAGCCAACTAATCATAGTACCATATTGTACATATCTTTTCATCCTGTCTACAAAAATGAAAAGAGAGTTTGGCAAATGTCTTGCTGATTTCTAGATATACCACATCTATAAAATCCTTCTTGTTCTGCTAGTCTAGTTGTTATGTTTTTATTTATTTTGGAGTGGGAACAACATGTTTATTTTCTTAATTTCATTTTATTTTTAGTTCCATATTCTCTCCCTCTCTCCAGTTTCTTTTTCAAGCATTGAGAATCAGGAAATATGTTGCCCTTTATACATATGAAATGATGGCAAAACATTTTCACATTGGAAAGGCTTCTAGTTTATCCCCATTATAGATAATGATTGTGCATGATCTTAGATAGATACTACCTATCACTTTAAGAAATGCTTTACTTATTCTATGCTTTCTAGTTTTTTTTAACATTCATTTTAATTTTTTTATTAAATGAAATTATTTCCAGGTATAGAAGCCCTTCCCTTTTCTCTCTACTCATATAGGGCATCACCTAGCAAACAGATATCTGTATATAATGTCTTTCATTTTTCCATTCCCCAGTTTATTCTTTGGTGGTGAATATTCACAGATTGTTCTTCAAATATTAAATTTGTAGGTATGTATTCTCTTAGTTCTACTCATTTTATTCTGCATTATCTCCTGTGATTCTTTCCAAGTTTAAAAATAAAATTGATCTGCTCATCATTTCCTACAGGACAGTAGTATTCCATCACAATCATATACCAAAATTTGTTTAGCCATTCCCCAACTGAAGGACATCCCTGCAATTTATAGGTCTTTGTCACAACAAAGAGAGCTGCTTTAAATATTTTGAAATATATAAATTCTTTTTTCTTTCCCCCTAATCTCCTTAGTAAATAGACTCAGCAATAATACTGCTAGATCTAAGGGTATCTACAGTTTTATAACTGTTTAGGTACAATTTCAAATTGCCCTCCAAAATAATTGGATCAGTTCACAGTTCCACCTTTTAGTGTCCCCACTTTTCCCACAGTCTCTGCTTTTGTACTTCCTGGTTTCTATGGTTCAATACTATATTTATTTCATAGAAGAAATCTGATAAAACTCCCCTTTGCATATTTTTTCAAATATTTTATTTAATATGTGAATTAGTTGATCTTAAATGTTTCAAAGAATTCACTTGTGAATCTACCTGGTCCTCATGTCTTTTTTCTTAAAGGAAGTTCACTTATGGTTTAGTGTTTTTTAATAGCAATGAGTATTGTATTTTGTTCAAATCCTTTTCTGAATTTATTGATATAATAATATGATTCTTTGGTTACTTTTATATTGATATAATCAATTCTGCTTATAGTTTTTTCTAACTGAGCCAACTCTACATTC
Organism: Gracilinanus agilis; assembly: GCF_016433145.1. Lineage (NCBI taxonomy): Eukaryota > Metazoa > Chordata > Mammalia > Didelphimorphia > Didelphidae > Gracilinanus > Gracilinanus agilis. The sequence continues at coordinate 634,504,344 of NC_058131.1, forward strand.
CTGGCATAAATCCATCTTGGTCATAGTGATATTGATATTAATACTTGATTTTTGTGACATAATGTTGCAATCTCTTCGCTAGTATTTTTTTTTTTAATTTTTACACCAATATTCATTAGGACAGTTGATCTAGAATTTTATTTCTCTGTTTTTGCTCTCCCTGATTTAGATAATAAATCATATTTGTGTCATAGAAGGAATTTGGTAGGACTCCTTATTTACTTATTTTTCAAATAGTTTATTTTTGAATCAATAGTTCTTCAAATATTTAGTAGGATTTGCTCATAAATCCATCTGGTCCTTTTTTTCCTTTTAGGAACTTTAGTTATGATTTGTTCAATTTATTTTCTAAGATATGGCTATTTAATTACTCTATTTCCTCTTCTGTTATTCTGGGCAATTTACATTTTTATAAATATTTACTCATTTCATTTAGATTGTAAATTTTATTGGCAGATAATTAGGGAAAATGTCTCCTACTAATTGCTTTAATTTCATTTTCATTGGTGGTAAATTCACCATTCTTATTTCTGAGATTTTAAATTTAATTTTCTTCTTTTTGAAAAATCAAGTTAGCCAATGGCTTATCTATTTTATTTTTTATGTATAAGCAGCTCCTAGTTTTATCTATTAGTTTAATAAGGGTTTTTTATTTTTAATTTTTTAATTTCTCCTTTGATTCTTAGGATTTCTATTTTGTTGTTTAACTGGGGACTTTTAATTTAAAAGATGCATTAGTATTTCTGCTTTACTATATTTGTTTGAGAGGTTCTTATACTTTAATACGTAGTTATTTTTTGTTAAGGTATTATGCATAGCTGAGAAAAAAGGTCTACTCTTTTCTATTGTCTTTCAATATTTGCCAGAGGTCTATCATATCTAACTTTTCTAAAATTATATTTTTCTCCTTAATTTCTTTCTTATTTATTTTAGGATTAGATTTATTGAGGTCTGAGAGAGGCAAATTGATCTCAGATACTAGTATAGTTTTACTGTCTATTTCCTTTGACAATACTTTTAAGTTTTTCTTTAAGAATTTGGATGTTATGGTACTTGGTTGTGTAGTTAGAATGTTGTACCCTAGGACTATGTTTCCCACAATTCCTTTCCCTTTTGTGAACATGCTTACGTTGTTTGTATATAGTTTGGGTTTTCTTCTCCTTCTCTTCTCTCTTTTTCCACATGAGTGGTTTAGGTGAGCTCCCTCTAGTTTTAATAATAAACTTTATAAACATTAAACTTAGAGATATTGGGTATCAATTTTAAAATCTACATGGTGCATATATGTTCAGAATTGATATTAATTATGGTGCCTTTAGAAAGATGTAGTTTCTCTGTTTCTCTTTTAATTGGGTCTATTTTTGCTTTTGCCTTATCTGAGGTCATTATTGCTACTTCTATCTTATTTTCCTCAGCTGAAGCATGACAGATTCTGCTCCAGTATCTTATTTTAATTCTGTGTTTGTCCTGTTCCAAATGTGTCTCATGTAAAAAAAAAAAATTCTTGAATTCTATTTTCTAATCCACCCCTTTATCCTCTTCCATTTCCTTAGTGAGTTTGTCCCATTCACATTCAGTTATGATTGTTAACTGTGTATTTTCCTCCATCCTATTCTCTTCTATTTATTCTTCCTTTTCACCTTGTGGCATCCTCAAAAGTCTATTTTATTTTTTGACCACTGCCTTCCTTAATTTTACGCACCCTCTTATAAGTCCTTCCCCCAGTCTCTTATCCCTTCCTTTCCTACTTCCCTGTTGAACCATTTCAGATGATAGTGAAATTCAAGCATTAACTATTCTTCTGTCATTTCCCTCTCTGTTGTCATTTTCTACTCCATTGTAAAAACTTTTCCTGTCAATATGAATATCTTAAGTTCTTTAAGAAGTAAATGAGCTCTCAGTATAAAAGTAACTACAATAATTATAGTCTCTAATCTAACCCCTGCATGAGAGTTCTCTCTCTCCCTCTCCCCTTTAGACTTTTCTCACATGTAGATATAATTGAAAGTGATTGTTTCAAAATATATTCAATATATACCCATATGAATATGTAAGCCAATTAGCGATAATGATTATAACAATCAGTTTGACTTGTGAAGAGATTCCAGTATGGAAACAAATATTGCCCAGTGATTTGATATTTACTATTTTTCCTCTTTCCTAAAGGCATGTTTTTTTTTTCAGTTTCCACTAAAATGGTGATCACTAAAGGGAAGGAGGAGAAAGAAGTTCCACTTAACAGTCCTCTGGGGGGTGGTATTGACCATTGAGTCTGTAACATCATCTACTTAGTATAAGGCAGTTACAGGTATGCTCTATGACTAAATACTAGGGATCTCCACTTCACTAATGAAAGGCAAGACAGCAGTGCTGTTATTTCCTCACCTTCTTACATATAATTGGGTAGAAAAAGGAGCCTAGTTGGTTGAGAAAGTCATTCTGAAAGTATGAACTTTCCCAACTGAAGGTTTCTGAGAATATAGAATCCAGAAGAAGCCATTAGCTACCTAAGCTGCTCAAATAGAAGAAAGATGACACAAATGATCTAAGTCTGCACTCTGTCTTTAGCAGGAGAACCATTAGGAACTATGCAAGTTAAAAAAAAACACTGGTCTGGGGATTGTTACCATTTATTGGGGCAAAGCTGAAGGGAAAGCATTTGTGAAGGAAATCTCAAGGTTTTGAAATTCTCACAACTAGATCAACAGCACCTTCTACCCTGAATCCAAGTCAAGGAGACAATTCTTTTCATGCTCCACTTGCTGAGCAGAGCTCACAAAGGTGGCATAGAGTTCACTTGTTGCCAGAACAGGCATTATTCATACATTTACTGAGACTGAGTTTGCTCAGGTAGAAGAAAGGAGGCATTGAAGGTTGGAGCAGGAAAGAGTAGTTCTGCTTGACAATTTACAGAAAACTTTACTTCAGAGTGTGCTTGTATATACTTGTCTTCCTGGCAAGCAATGAATTGTTCCTTGGCTGGCTTGTTAGGAGATTAAGCTTTAAGAAAAAAAAAAAGAAGATAAAAAAAAGTCTTCAGAAAAAGATTGAATATAACTGACCCCCTAGGAAGAAGCAGCAATAACTAATGGGCACTACATTTGTCTAATTAATCTTCTTGTCAACAAAATGGTTATTTAGCTGTGCCAATGGTGACATCATCCCACAAATATGTTAGCCTGGTTAATACTGAGCATGTAGAGGATTATGTTGACCCAACCCAGCACATCTCAAAAAGACCTGTATGTTCCATGTGATTTTGAGTCATCAACTACTGTTAACCAGTGTCTGGATTGGGGAGAAAAAAAAAAGATTCCACCTTGGATGACAAGAACAATTGGCATTTTCATGGAGGCAAATAGGGAGAGGATTATGGGAAACTGCTGTATATCATAATTCAGGGTAGTGTGATTGACTTCAGGAGAAATTTCACAAGCTCTCTAAGGTGATGGGACTAGCTAGTCTGGTACCAGAACACAGGTAAGAATCTGTGAACTGGCTTCAGTTTCCTTATGTGTAAGACGAAGAGGCTGGAATAGACAATCCCTAAGATCCTTTCCAAGTTCTGAGATTTCATGACTATTAGATTCAAGTATTCTGCCCATTTTTTGCCTGTTTAAACTATAGAGACCTTCGGGTTTCCCGATTTCAAATGGCAAGAAAACTTCTTCAGTTTTTCTTTTGAAGAGGAAAACATTATGGGAGAACTAACCAGTTAGCCTAGGTATTCAGGCCAAGTAAAGACCGAGAGATTCAGTGGCCGCTTCTAAGTGAGAGGAACATTTTACAGATGAGGAAACTGAGGCTAAGAATGATCAGGTTGCTTTACTATGTAACATGGGTAATAAGTAACACAGTTAAATTCTAATTTAGGACCCATGACTTCAAATCCAGATTTCTTCCTACTGTGCTATGATCTGGGGACTGAGGATTTCTTTTTCCTTGTATGCCCTTTAGCACATTACTAAAGTACACACCCTGGATATCATCTTCTCTGCCTCTAACAAATTTAAGTGAGATGATCTTTAAAGTTCGTTTATACTTTGGATCTTATATGACTATGCCCTGCCTGTCCAGGGTAGCCAGAGCATTCCAAGGTTTTTGGTTTAGGGTTCCAAGAAAATAGCTTTAAGCTTCTCATCTTCTTCCTCAGGAGGGATGCTAACTTTTGCCACTAAGAGAAGTAGGGACAGAAAATGAGAGGAGCCCAATCCTACGATCGCAATGCCAAGTAATGGGGTTGATAATTGCCTTTTATTTCATAGTAGTCATTTCTACTCATTTCCTTCTCTTCCTTTTAAAAATGAGCATGTATTCCAGCAGGAAACAAAATGACTATTTTCCATCTGGCCTCATCCCACCCTCACGGAGTGAGTCGTCAAAAGCTTTGGTTCCTTTAGGAAGGTCTGGAGTCATCACTAGCCATCTCAGGTTCAGGGAGAAGACCCCACACTTCCCCGCAAAAGCCACAAGATGGCAATGTTTCTGAACATTTTGCCTGCTGCCGCCCAAAGGAGTTGGCAACTCTAAGGGTATTGTTGCATTTCTGAAGGAATAAAGGTCACTGGGCTTTAATCCAGAAATTGGAAAGGAGCTGCTTTGCATCTCCCCTTCCCCAACTTGTAACGCAATATTGGTTGCTTAAGTAAAACTGGGCTCAGCTGCCCAGTGAGGTTGTTTTAGCCACAGCAGAGATGCTCTGGGATAATTAGGGGAATGGTTAACATTTTGTGCTGCAATTTTTACCCCTAACTCCCCATCCCTGCCTTCACCTCCACCCCCTTCCCTTTCAGGCTTGGTGCAGTGTATTCAGAGTGAGCAGCTGTAGACAATTTATCGATCAGTCCTCAGTAGAATGCAGCTTTGTTAACTTCTAACAAGTAGTTGGGGTGCCACTGGCCTTCCCTGCATCCCCTCACTTTTCTTCTCTCCCCATCCCCCAATTGGGTACCTGGCTAGCAGGAGGTAGCCCAAGTCAGGAAGGGACAGGATAGCTGAACCACATTCTCCTCCCTAGGGAATAAAGCTCCCTGGGCACCCAGGAGGTCAAGGAGCAAGTATGTACTTCTTTAGCCCTTCTGTCTGGCTGCTTCTGAGTTAATTAGTAGCTAGAGTGGTCAGTTACCCAATTTATAATGGAATGTAAATCATTCTCCCTTCCTTCTCCCTACATGGAAGCGACATTGGTTCTAATCAATAAAATATCTACTGCTCACCTAGGTGAAAAATGAGCCTTTCATCCTGGCTACATTCATTGGACTTGTTGCCTAAGAAAGTCCCCAAATTCTGTGGAATCCAGGATCTAAATACAGATTTGTGCGGAGAACTGACAGGGCTGTGCTTCTAGCTTCCTCTAATAAACATCTGCATGTCCATATAGAATATATGTATATAGTAAGGGAAAAAAATTGAAATAAAGTGTGGACCTTCCTCTATGGAATTTTTTCTAATGTAACTGATGTGTACCTTCTTTCACAACATGATAAATTTGGAAATATGTGTTATATGACAGCACATGTACAAGTGACATCATCTTACTTGCCCTCTCGGGAAAGGGAGTAGGGTAAAAGGAGGGAGAAAACATGGATCACAAAATGTCAGAAGATGATTATTGAAAATTATATAGACATGTGATCTGGGGAAAAAAACCTTAAATAAATAAATCCCCCCCAACTAACAAAAGAAAAGAAAAAGAAAAATATGGGTCTAACTGTATATACCCATTTCTTTCATTTTTTTAAAAATTTTTTTAAACCCTTAACTTCTGTGTATTGACTTATAGGTGGAAGAGTGGTAAGGGTAGGCAATGGGGGTCAAGTGACTTGCCCAGGGTCACACAGCTGGGAAGTGTCTGAGGCTGGATTTGAACCTAGGACCTCCCATCTCTAGGCCTGGCTCTCAAACCACTGAGCTACCCAGCTGCCCCCTCCATTTCTTTCATTTTAACCAGATGTGATTTCATAGCTTTAAGCCCCAGTTAGGGATTCCTCTAAATACATACCTATAACTTTGCAATTTAATTTCCCCAAAGGGGAATTGAAATTGGTTGACTTGTCTGGGGTCACCCAACCAGAATTCATCAGGCCAATTTTTTAGCCATGACACCATGTTGCCTCTACCTGAAACGTAAAGCTTCTAAATTCTTGTCTCATCAGAGAAACAAGAATATTATTTTTAGTACTATACGAAGCAATATTATGCAATTTATATAATTCAAGGGTTTAAAAATGGAGAACTATATTGTAAAATTAGACAGGATGTAATAAAATTTGCCACCAAGGGAAATATGATTAAAAATTCATTTTTTTGCACTACCCCATTCAATCAGCATTTATTTAGTACCTACTATATTCCTTCCAGACATTGGAGTAGAGACTGGGAATACAAAGGCAAGAACAAAAAATTATCTCTGCCCTTAAGCTGGATTTAGAAGGCAAATTAAGATAACTTGATGGCTTATGGAATCTTGCTTTTTTTTATAGCCTTGCAAAACTAAAGGTAACACCCATATATCTTCTCAACACTTTATCTCTTTTGTTTTGATCATTTTTTTTCAATTGTCTTTTTAGGTATCTATGGACTTCTTAAAAGACGGATTTCATCTATATCTCACAGGGAGCAATTGACAGAGATAGGGAGGATTTGTGGTATAGCAGAACATGATCCAAAGATTTCACTTACATATTATTGGATCCTGCCATAGCAGTGGCTCAATCTCCATTGCTATAAATTCTTTAATTTCTTTCTTTCAAAGAAAACACTTAGCAGGTATGATTGAGTACCTTTGTGAATGTTTCTAAGTACTACTATACCATAGACTGTCATGACAGTCTGAGCTGTTGGGAAGAATTCATTGTAAGATGCCCCAAAGGTACCATTCATTTTTCTAAAATTAATGCTTCCTATAAAAGTGAAGTATAAAGAAAGATTCAAAGAACTTTTATAGTCAGATAACAGCCCTTTGCCTTCCCAGCGTGTGTGTTCATATATTGGCCAAATTTAATCAGTTGATCCTAGGAGTAATGATCAATTCTAGATTGTATAGCTGGAAAAGGCTATCAAGACCCTCTAATCCAGTGGTTCCCAAACTTTTTTGGCCTACTGCCCCCTTCCCAGAAAAAAAATATTACTTAGCCCCCTGGAAATTAATTTAAAAAAAATTTTAATAGCAATTAATAGGAAAGATAAATGCACCTGTGGCCATCACCACCTTCCTGGATCACTGCAGCACCCACCAGGGGGTGGTAGCGCCCACTTTGGGAATCACTGCCTAATCCAACTACCTCATTTTTGAATAGAAAATGAAGCCATGGAAGGAAAAATCTTCCCTCAGTTTACCTATCTGGTAAATGGCAGACCTGGGATTAAGTATATGAATAAGTTCTATTACAGTGAAAATCTCCATGTAGGCAAAATCTTCCTAGGTCTTTGTTGATGATTTTTTAAAACTTTGTTTAATTAATTAATTTAGAATATTTTTCCATGGTTTCATGATTCATGTTTTTCCCTCTCCTCCCAATCCCCTCCCGTAGCCAATGCACAAATCTACTAGGTTTTACATATGTCATTGATCAAGACTTATGTCCCTATTATTGATATTTGCCTTTGTTGATGATCTACTGATTGAGCTCTATGGTACAAGGGAAAGAACAATGGATTAGAAGTCAAAAGACTATAGTTTAAGTCCCACTTTTGCCACTAATTGGCTTGGACAAATCTCTTTAGTTTCCTCTCCTCTAAAGTGAAAGGATTGGACATTATCCTCTCTAACGACCTTTTCTATCTATGCCTGTTTATGATTCCATGATGCAGAGAGGACTTTCACAAACAACAATAACAAAAAAATTGCCTATAATCTTATTTGATCCTCCCTATCATATAAAGTGTAGAAGACAAGTATTCCCATGGATGGTAGGTGGTAGAGCAGATAGATTACTGGCCCAGAGTCAGAAAGATTTGAGTCCAAATATGACCTTAGCTACTTACTTGTGTGACCTAGGGCAAGCCACTTAACTCCTGTTTATCTCAGTCTATAAAATGGAGACACACTAGAGAAGAAAATGGCAAACCATTCCAATATCTTTGCCAAGAAAATCCCATAGACAAATCCATAGGGTCATGAAGAGTTGAACACAACTGAACAATACAATAGCAAAAACTATTATTCCCATTTCAGAGATGGCAAAGTTGAGATATTAAGAGCAGAAGTGATTTGCCTGAGGCTATACATTTAGTTTAGTAGACTATCTAGTAGCAGAATCTGGGTATCTTGATTCCCAAGCCTATTCTCCTTCTGCTACCCTATACTCTCTGCTCACTTATTTAAAATAATATTCTTTAATATTATAATAATACTATTAAAATATAATTTAGTATCATGACAATTATAATAATATACAATGTGATATTACATAATAATAACATAATATTTACCATAATAAAATTAAAATAACAAAATTCTAATAAGCAGAAATAGGAACTAGACCTATATAATATAGGGAATTTGAAGGTGAAAAACATCCATTTACCACTGCAAGGCAGCATCTTCTCTAAAATGTATTGTCTTCAAGGGTTGCCTAGAGCTCTTGAGAAGTTAAATTACTTGACCAACATCACCCTGCCCAGACTTGTGGCTCCAAGGCAAGCTTTTCTTCCCCAGGGCCATGTTGCTTCTCATTTACATAGTACTGTAAGGTTTACAGAATACTTTCCCCGACAATAGCTGTGTGAAGCAAGAACCAAAGTATAGAGTATTATTATTATTTTCATTATATAGATGGGACCAGTACTGTGAGGACTGAGCATAGTGTGATGGAAAGAGAGTCAGCTTCTGAGCTAGGGAGACTCCCGTCCAAATCAGGTCTCTGACACACACCAGCTGTGACGTGGGCATATCACCCAAGCTTTAAGGACCCAGGGCAGTTTGCTAGCTAAACGGTAGAGAGCCGGGACTGCCCTGCACTGGTAGAGGGAGTTCTCCCTCAGAATTCCCTATGACACATTTAAGGCAACTGAGGCACGGAGAGGCTCCTACAACTTCCGAGTGTCAGCATCAGACACCAAACAGGCTCTCCCACCAGGTTAGCTGCCACTCGTGTTTTTCATCCACAGCAATTCTGAAACACCTTTTACTGAGTCTTGGGAGAACGTCATCCCTTGGTTCTGGGTCTAGCCTTCATTCCGCTGCATTGTAGATGCTTCCTGCTGGACAAAAGGCTAAAAGGGTCAGAGATGAAGAAATGAAAAGGATTTAGACTATCCCTTGGATTTTACTGTAATGGGAATCTGAGCCATTCGCTCGCTATCCGGAGAGATCAGAAGCAGCCAAAGAGTAGCTTGCCTGGGACGGTGTTCGGTAAAAGGTCGTGCCCACTCGTCCCCGATCCTTTATAAATGGCGCTAGTTACTCTCACGAAACTACTTGTCAGAAATTCAGCCCTTCCCCACGGAAAGAGGTGCTTCTGGGAACCGCCAATTGTTAAACAGAGCTATTTTGCAAGACGGATGTAGTGAAACTCTGCTTCGCTCATGCCTTTGCCTTGTTAATAGGATAACATTCTTGAAGGATGGTTTTACCCTTAATGTTCTTGCTGCATATTATCCTTTTAAGGTCCTTTCTCTCTCTGAACAGGCCCCCATATGTATTGTCTCAGAGCCCATTACGCCAGGGAAGGAGGGATTGCATTCTCCACTGGCAAATAGAGCTAAAGTTCATTAATTAAGAACCACACCGGCACTAAGAGAGATGCCTGCGGTTAACATGGCTAAGAAGAGATCACTCGGTGCCTCAGGACACTTACTAACTGATGAAGCACTGAAAAAAACAACAAACAAACCGGTTTTACTTTTTAATATATTCTCAGTAAAATGAACTACTTACTAAGTGTCAAGTATATTTCAATAGAAACACCCCACCCCAAGCTGAGTTTTATTTATAGGCGTCAAAGGGCATGCTTTGAGCAGAGAAAATACCAATTAAGGTATACATGATGAATTTTTATGGGGATGTGAGGTATAGTCTCATCAGTGAACTCAGTCTCAATTTTCTCAAGAAGTATCCTAAAAATAGCAAGTCACTTGACCCCTCTTGCCTAGTTCTTACCACTCTTCTGTCTTGGAACCAATACAGAGTATTGATTCCAAGATGGAAGGTAAGGGTTTTTAAAAAAAAAAAGTTATCCTAAAAATAGAAAAAAAAAATTTTTTTGAACTAGATCTTTAATCTCATAAATATAGGGAACTTCTAAGGAATATTTCATCTTCCAAAGAGAAAAATGCTCTAAAAAATTAGGAAACAGAAATGGGGTATCCCATTCAGTTTTGTTATTTGTTTTATTAATTTGTTCATATGTTTGTTTTATAAGTCAGAATCTGCTATTATATTTGTTTTATTTGTTTTATTTTTTAAAAAACCCTTACCTTCTGTCTTGGAATAAATACTGTGTATTGGTTCCAAGGCAAAAGAGTGGTAAGGGTTAGGCAATGGGGGTCAAGTGACTTGCCCAGGGTCACATTGCTGGGAAGTGTCTGAGGCCAGATTTGAACCCAGGACTTCCCTCTCTAGGCCTGACTCTCAATCCACTGAGCCACCCAACTGTTTTATAAGTCTGAAGTTGGAAAGTGAGATAGTAGATCTAGAGAATTGACCTTGGAATGAGGAAGAACTAAGTGCAACTTCTCCCTGCTTCTGACACTAACAGTGAACTCTTTTCTTCATTTCTTAAAGATCTTTTTAAAATTGTTCATTAGAGAAGCTCTGCTCTTTTGCTTTGTTAGAAGTCATTTAGGGATAAAATCACAGATCTGGACAGACATATACAAGTGAGGAGATTTAGAGTTTAGTCTTTCAATTATCTTCTTCTTTTACCGATATAGCCAAGGTTTCCAGTCATTTTTTTATTTTTATTTTTGTATTTATATTTGTATTTTGCTTGCTTTTATGTGTAACATTTATGTGTAACTCTGGAATGGTGGAAAGAATGGTGAAGCTAGGTGATATACCTGCTCTAGTTCCAGAATTGGTCAGAAGAGAATTGAATGCCACAAATGCCCTCTCTAACTCTCCTCTCCAAAGCTTTCATTTCCCCAACTTCATCCCTCCTGCAGGCACTTAACTTAGTGTTAGCAATCCCTCCACTACTCTGGAGTCCCACAGAAGCGGTGTTATTCAAACTACCTAAAAGACTTTGCTGGAAACCCAGGTTAAGCTGCTCCTTCAGCTTCAGGGTGATGTGGAAATAACCCTGGATTCTAAAAGACTGTTTTACTGCAGCAAAAGCTCTGGCAGTTGCTGCCTCCTGGTTATCTGTAGCAGATGCATTTTTTAGCCTACAATCAATCCTGAAGATCATTAATAGGACTAAGTTAACAAAGGGATTGGGTTGGACTTTGGTGATAAGGAGTCTCTTTGTAATGAAATTGCAGACTCAGGAAAGACTGAAGTATTATTTTAAGTAAAAGAAAGACTGAAAAGGGACTTCAAAGATAAATGCTTTAGGCTTCGTGAAACTTATTATGTCTGCCTCTTTCTTCTAGAAGAAGCAAAGGATGGTTCTCAAAAATATCTATAGATCATTTTGCCAGAAAAAATCCAAATCTAAGTACAGATTCTGGATTAAAAATGAATGGAAATGCTATGAGATTATATTTTATTTCCTCTCAAATTGGAATTTTTCTTTCCCATTTCCTGATGAATTAAAGCCACTCATTAGCTACCACGGGTTCCCATTATGTGCTCAGCAAAATCTTTGCTCCATGTCTATCTTCCAAATTAAACTTGAGACTTTCCAGGAAAATTCCAACAAATGTTTAAATCAGTCAGAAGTTAAACTACAGGGAAAAGAATACCAAAAAATCACCAACCCCCCCCCACACCCCCAAAACCCTTTCCTTTCTTACATAGCTTTTGCATTTCATCCCCTGGCAGTAGCAATAGCTTGCCTTTATCCCTAGGATCTGAGAGGGTTTTTCATCAAGGGATGAGGCTGAGGGAAACGCATATGGTCTTACCAAAGGGGTCACTGACAAATTCTTCTGAACAGTAGTATGTTGATGTCAGAGTTATCAGGACACAGTTGAGAATGACTATGTAGGAAGGTCTGTGTTATATATGGAATCAATCATAGGATTTGAGCTTTGAGGAGGTTTAAAAATTTCTTTTATTTTAATAACAAATTTCGACATATTTTCCAAAGTTATGTGATCTAAATTGTCTCCCTTCCCTATTTCTGACCCACACTCAAAGTTGACAAGCAATTCAATTTGAGTTATACATGTATCATAATGCAAAACGTATTTCCATATCATTTACTTTTGTAAGCAAATAATCTTATAGATCTAAAACTTTCAAGGAAGTTTTTGATATTAATTCCTTTTTGATATTGATCCAATCTCTTTGTTTTGCAGAGAGATAAAAGCTTCCTAACCTGGGGTCCAAAGATCTCCTGTGATCTGGGGTTAGATTTCAATAAGTCTCTATACTTGAATGAGAAAAAGAATGTATCTTGATTTTCACTAACTTTGTAATACTGTATATATTATTTTATACATTCAAAAACATTCTGTGATAAAAATATTAAAATTTTTTTTGCAAAACATTATCCTCAGAATACATATGCTTTACCACACTGCCAAATTATTTCATACCACACCTACAAAATATTAAGAACAGTCAGTGCTGGGTTTGGAGTCGGGAGTCATGTAACCATGAACAGAATTTGAATCTCAATTTCTCCTTCTTGTAAAAGGGAGATAGTATTTTCACAATCTATTTCAGAGTTTCTTTGAGGAATGCTCTTCGTAAGCTGTGAAATGTTATAGAAATGGGTATTATTTTTGTTGGTGTTGAAGATAAGGTAACTAAGCTCCAGAAAGTCCTCGGAAACAACTTATAAATAATAAACTGTAGGGCCAGCAGTAGAAGCCACTAGAAAAATCTTCAGTGGCTTCTCATTGTAAGAAAGAGAGAGGGAAAGGGACCTGGATAGGGAAAGAAAGGAAAGGAAGAGAGAGAGAAGAAGGAAGAGAGAAAGGAAGGAGGAGAAAAAGGAAGGAGGAGGAAAAGAAGGAGGATGAGAAGGAGAAGGACTAAGATGAGGAGGAGGAGGAAAGAAAGAAGAAAGAAACCCTCCACAATCCAGTTTTCATATTATCTTCCCCTTCCCATTCAAATTGGTCCAACAGCTGTGCCCCAAATAGTACATTTCATCAAGCCTTCAGACAAGAGGTATTATCTCTCCTTGCCTGTGTCTTGTAGAATCCCTAGCTTCCCTCAAAGTACAGTTTGGACACCACATTCTACAGGAGACTTTTCTTGATTCTTCCACTTATTTGTACTTTCTGCCTTTTGAAAAAAATATTATATTTTTATTTTCTAGATTACATATAGATACACTTTTTAATAATTGTTTTCTAACATTTTGTGGTTCATATTCTCTCTCTTCTGCACTCTCCTCTTCCCTCCCTGAGACAGCAGATAATATGATATAGGTTATATACAAACTATCCTAGAATACATATTCCCATATTTGTCATGTTGTGAAAGAAGACATATATCATTTATACAAGAAAATAACTCATGAAGGAAATAAAGAGAAAAATGGTATGCTTCGATCTGCATTCAGACTCCTGTTTTTATAATTTTTTACATAATTTTGTAATTACTTGTGCTCATATTGCATATACTTTCCACTCTTTGGAATATAAACTCCCTTAAGGTAGGGAGTGTTGCTTAATCAGTGCGTGTTCAATTTGATTTTTTGTTGTTGATTGAAAAGCATCATTCATAGAAGAAGTTTTCAGATTTAATCAGGCTGTTACCAAAAAACCAAGACAGAAGTATATATAGTTAATCTGAAATTTTTTCAATTATAGTGGATCTCATTTAAGAAGCTCCACAGGTTCCAGCATCAACTTAAATCCTCTGGAGAGAGAGAGAGAGAGAGAGAGAGAGAGAGAGAGAGAGAGAGAGAGAGAGAGAGAGAGAGAGAATCTGTAGCGAGTTCATATAAGGAAAAAAATTTTCTCAAAAAGGTAACCTTGTATCGAGGTCTCTGTCACTCTGCCCTTGATTTTTTCAATTTCCTTTTTTCTATTGGTAATAAAAGGTATCTGGGCAAATAGACATGGCACAGTACAAAAAAAAATTCTCCAGGAATGCAGATGATCTGGGTTCTAATCTGATTCTGCCACCAACCAGCTGTGTGTTCCTGGTAAATCATTTTAGCTGTCTGTGTCCCAATTTCCAAATGGTGACAAGAACACATTAGCTACACCTCAGCGGGGAGAGCACAGAAAAGGAAGATCTAGGATTTGCCACTCACTCACTCTCTGTGGCTATGGACCACAAATCATTGCCTTTTTCTGGATCTCATGTCCCTCTCACCCTTTGGAAAATGCTCAGGAAGCATTCTAGTCTGGCTAGCTTCTTGTAAGCTCGATTCCTGACGTGTAGAATTTGGACAAAGATCTCTAGGTCCTCCTTCTAACATTCTGAGTCCAGTGTTTCAGTTCATATAAATTAACCAAGATGAATAATAAAGGATGTTCTTCAGGGCAGTCACAATAATTTTACCTTGGCTGTTACCACAAGAACATGTTATTATTATGGAGAACTAAGGAATAACCCAAAGCCAGCAACTTTACAACTTGGATGGAGCCATGTTCTTTTCCTTACAGGTTGTTGGTCTAGAAATGCTGATTAAGTTCTACCCATGTCTTTTTTTTTTTTTTTTTTTTTTTTTTTTTTTTTT